>NW_025534386.1:0-210983 GCF_020615455.1 Coregonus clupeaformis | reverse complement strand
TTCTGCATATGAAGGGATACAATTTTTTTTATAACAAACGTGAATAATATTTTTTATACATTTTGCATGAAAAGTGTCTAATATATTTTTTTTACGTTCAGCACTAGAAGAACAGACGTAGAATACAATTTAGAAGTGTTTTCAAATGTGATTTTAAAAAAAGCTTTTTTCAATGAATATTGTCTAAAATCATGTTTTTGGCAAAATCCATAATGCAACTAGTTCGGCATAGGAAGGGATACCATTTTTTTTATAACAAACGTGAAAAATATTTTTATACATTTTGCATGAAAAGGGTCTAAAATATGTTTTAACGTTCAACACTAGAAGGACGTATGAAGAATATAACATACAAGGGTTTTCAAATGTGATTTAAAAAAAAATAATTCTATGAATATTTTCTAAAATCATGTTTTAGGCAAAATCCACAATGCAACTAGTTCGGCATATGAAGGGATACACTTTTTTTATAACAAACGTGAATAATATTTTTTATACATTTTGCATGAAAAGGGTCTAATATATTTTTTTACGTTCAGCACTAGAAGAACAGACGTAGAATACAATTTAGAAGGGTTTTCAAATGTGATTTAAAAAAAAGCTTTTTTCAATGAATATTGTCTAAAATCATGTTTTAGGCAAAATCCATAATGCAACTAGTTCGGCATAGGAAGGGATACAATTTTTTTTATAACAAACGTGAAAAATATTTTTATACATTTTGCATGAAAAGGGTCTAAAATATGTTTTAACGTTCAGCACTAGAAGGACGTATGAAGAATTCAACATACAAGGGTTTTCAAATGTGATTAAAAAAAAAAGAATTCTATGAATATTTTCTAAAATCATGTTTTAGGCAAAATCCACAATGCAACTAGTTCGGCATATGAAGGGATACAATGGTTTTTAAAACAAACGTGAAAAATATTTCTATACATTTTGCATGAAATTTTCTAATATATTTTTTTTACGTTCAGCACTAGAAGAACAGACGTAGAATACAATTTAGAAGGGTTTTCAAATGTGATTTAAAAAAAGCTTTTTTCAATGAATATTGTCTAAAATCATGTTTTAGGCAAAATCCATAATGCAACTAGTTCGGCATATGAAGGGATACAATTTTTTTATAACAAACGTGAAAAATATTTTTATACATTTTGCATGAAAAGGGTCTAAAATATGTTTTAACGTTCAGCACTAGAAGGACGTATGAAGAATTCAACATACAAGGGTTTTCAAATGTGATTAAAAAAAAAATAATTCTATGAATATTTTCTAAAATCATGTTTTAGGCAAAATCCACAATGCAACTAGTTCGGCATATGAAGGGATACACTTGTTTTTATAACAAACGTGAATAATATTTTTTATACATTTTGCATGAAAAGGGTCTAATATATTTTTTTACGTTCAGCACTAGAAGAACAGACGTAGAATACAATTTAGAAGGGTTTTCAAATGTGATTTAAAAAAAGCTTTTTTCAATGAATATTGTCTAAAATCATGTTTTAGGCAAAATCCACAATGCAACTAGTTCGGCATATGAAGGGATACAATTTTTTTTATAACAAACCTGAAAAATATTTTTATACATTTTGCATGAAAAGGGTCTAAAATATTTTTTTAACGTTCAGCACTAGAAGGACATATGTAGAATTCAACATACAAGGGTTTTCAAATGTGATTTCAATAAAAAAATTCAATGAATATTGTCTAAAATCATGTTTTAGGCAAAATCCACAATGCAACTAGTTCGGCATATGAAGGGATACAATTTTTTTTATAACAAACGTGAATAATATTTTTTATACATTTTGCATGAAATTTTCTAATATATTTTTTTACGTTCAGCACTAGAAGAACAGACGTAGAATACAATTTAGAAGGGTTTTCAAATGTGATTTTAAAAAAGCTTTTTTCAATGAATATTGTCTAAAATCATGTTTTAGGCAAAATCCACATGCAACTAGTTCGGCATAGGAAGGGATACCATTTTTTTTATAACAAACGTGAAAAATATTTTTATACATTTTGCATGAAAAGGGTCTAAAATATGTTTTAACGTTCAGCACTAGAAGGACGTATGAAGAATATAACATACAAGGGTTTTCAAATGTGATTTAAAAAAAATAATTCTATGAATATTTTCTAAAATCATGTTTTAGGCAAAATCCACAATGCAACTAGTTCGGCATATGAAGGGATACAATTTTTTTATAACAAACGTGAAAAATATTTTTTATACATTTTGCATGAAAAGGGTCTAATATATTTTTTTTACGTTCAGCACTAGAAGAACAGACGTAGAATACAATTTAGAAGGGTTTTCAAATGTGATTTAAAAAAAAGCTTTTTTCAATGAATATTGTCTAAAATCATGTTTTAGGCAAAATCCATAATGCAACTAGTTCGGCATATGAAGGGATACACTTTTTTTATAACAAACGTGAATAATATTTTTAATACATTTTGCATGAAAAGGGTCTAAAATATGTTTTAACGTTCAGCACTAGAAGGACGTATGAAGAATTCAACATACAAGGGTTTTCAAATGTGATTAAAAAAAAATAATTCTATGAATATTTTCTAAAATCATGTTTTAGGCAAAATCCACAATGCAACTAGTTCGGCATATGAAGGGATACAATTTTTTTATAACAAACGTGAATAATATTTTTATACATTTTGCATGAAATGGGTCTAATATATTTTTTTTACGTTCAGCACTAGAAGGACAGACGTAGAATACAATTTAGAAGGGTTTTCAAATGTGATTTAAAAAAAGCTTTTTTCAATGAATATTGTCTAAAATCATGTTTTAGGCAAAATCCACAATGCAACTAGTTCGGCATATGAAGGGATACAATTTTTTTTATAACAAACGTGAAAAATATTTTTTATACATTTTGCATGAAAAGGGTCTAAAATATGTTTTAACGTTCAGCACTAGAAGGACGTATGAAGAATATAACATACAAGGGTTTTCAAATGTGATTTAAAAAAAAATAATTATATGAATATTTTCTAAAATCATGTTTTAGGCAAAATCCACAATGCAACTAGTTCGGCATATGAAGGGATACACTTTTTTTTATAACAAACGTGAATAATATTTTTTATACATTTTGCATGAAAAGGGTCTAATATATTTTTTTTACGTTCAGCACTAGAAGAACAGACGTAGAATACAATTTAGAAGGGTTTTCAAATGTGATTTAAAAAAAAGCTTTTTTCAATGAATATTGTCTAAAATCATGTTTTAGGCAAAATCCACAATGCAACTAGTTCGGCATATGAAGGGATACAATTTTTTTATAACAAACGTGAAAAATATTTTTATACATTTTGCATGAAAAGGGTCTAAAATATGTTTTAACGTTCAGCACTAGAAGGACATATGAAGAATACAACATACAAGGGTTTTCAAATGTGATTTAAAAAAAATAATTCTATGAATATTTTCTAAAATCATGTTTTAGGCAAAATCCACAATGCAACTAGTTCGGCATATGAAGGGATACAATTTTTTTATAACAAACGTGAAAAATATTTTTTATACATTTTGCATGAAAAGGGTCTAATATATTTTTTTTACGTTCAGCACTAGAAGGACAGACGTAGAATACAATTTAGAAGGGTTTTCAAATGTGATTTAAAAAAAGCTTTTTTCAATGAATATTGTCTAAAATCATGTTTTAGGCAAAATCCACAAAACAACTAGTTCGGCATATGAAGGGATACAAATTTTTTTAAATAAAAAACGTGAAAAATATTTTATTTTACATTTTGCATGAAAAGGGTCTAAAATATGTTTTAACGTTCAGCACTAGAAGGACATACGTAGAATACAATTTAGAAGGGTTTTCAAATGTGATTTAAAAAAACTTTTTTCAATGAATATTTTCTAAAATCATGTTTTAGGCAAAATCCACAATGCAACTAGTTCGGCATATGAAGGGATACAATTTTTTTATAACAAACGTGAAAAATATTTTTATACATTTTGCATGAAAAGGGTCTAAAATATGTTTTAACGTTCAGCACTAGAAGGACGTATGAAGAATTCAACATACAAGGGTTTTCAAATGTGATTAAAAAAATAATAATTCTATTAATATTTTCTAAAATCATGTTTTAGGCAAAATCCACAATGCAACTAGTTCGGCATATGAAGGGATACAATGGTTTTTATAACAAACGTGAAAAATATTTCTATACATTTTGCATGAAATTTTCTAATATATTTTTTTTACGTTCAGCACTAGAAGAACAGACGTAGAATACAATTTAGAAGGGTTTTCAAATGTGATTTAAAAAAAGCTTTTTTCAATGAATATTGTCTAAAATCATGTTTTAGGCAAAATCCATAATGCAACTAGTTCGGCATAGGAAGGGATACAATTTTTTTATAACAAACGTGAAAAATATTTTTATACATTTTGCATGAAAAGGGTCTAAAATATGTTTTAACGTTCAGCACTAGAAGGACGTATGAAGAATATAACATACAAGGGTTTTCAAATGTGATTTAAAAAAAATAATTCTATGAATATTTTCTAAAATCATGTTTTAGGCAAAATCCACAATGCAACTAGTTCGGCATATGAAGGGATACCATTTTTTTTATAACAAACGTGAATAATATTTTTTATACATTTTGCATGAAAAGGGTCTAATATATTTTTTTACGTTCAGCACTAGAAGGACAGACGTAGAATACAATTTAGAAGGGTTTTCAAATGTGATTTAAAAAAAAGCTTTTTTCAATGAATATTGTCTAAAATCATGTTTTAGGCAAAATCCACAAAAAAACTAGTTCGGCATATGAAGGGATACAACGTTTTTGAAATAAAAAACGTGAAAAATATTTTATTTTAATTTTGCATGAAAAGGGTCTAAAATATGTTTTAACGTTCAGCACTAGAAGGACATACGTAGAATACAATTTAGAAGGGTTTTCAAATGTGATTTAAAAAAAAGCTTTTTTCAATGAATATTGTCTAAAATCATGTTTTAGGCAAATTCCACAATGCAACTAGTTCGGCATATGAAGGGATACAATTTTTTTTATAACAAACGTGAAAAATATTTTTTATACATTTTGCATGAAAAGGGTCTAAAATATGTTTTTAACGTTCAGCACTAGAAGGACATATGTAGAATTCAACATACAAGGGTTTTCAAATGTGATTTCAAAAAAAAAATTCTATGAATATTTTCTAAAATCATGTTTTAGGCAAAATCCACAATGCAACTAGTTCGGCATATGAAGGGATACAATTTTTTTATAACAAACGTGAATAATATTTTTATACATTTTGCATGAAAATTTCTAATATATTTTTTTACGTTCAGCACTAGAAGGACAGACGTAGAATACAATTTAGAAGGGTTTTCAAATGTGATTTAAAAAAAGCTTTTTTCAATGAATATTGTCTAAAATCATGTTTTAGGCAAAATCCACAATGCAACTAGTTCGGCATATGAAGGGATACCATTTTTTTTATAACAAACGTGAAAAATATTTTTATACATTTTGCATGAAAAGGGTCTAAAATATGTTTTAACGTTCAGCACTAGAAGGACGTATGAAGAATATAACATACAAGGGTTTTCAAATGTGATTTAAAAAAAAATAATTCTATGAATATTTTCTAAAATCATGTTTTAGGCAAAATCCACAATGCAACTAGTTCGGCATATGAAGGGATACACTTTTTTTAAAACAAACGTGAATAATATTTTTTATACATTTTGCATGAAAAGGGTCTAATATATTTTTTTTACGTTCAGCACTAGAAGGACAGACGTAGAATACAATTTAGAAGGGTTTTCAAATGTGATTTAAAAAAAAGCTTTTTTCAATGAATATTGTCTAAAATCATGTTTTAGGCAAAATCCACAATGCAACTAGTTCGGCATATGAAGGGATACAATTTTTTTTATAACAAACGTGAAAAATATTTTTTATACATTTTGCATGAAAAGGGTCTAAAATATGTTTTAACGTTCAGCACTAGAAGGACATATGTAGAATATAACATACAAGGGTTTTCAAATGTGATTTAAAAAAAATAATTCTATGAATATTTTCTAAAATCATGTTTTAGGCAAAATCCACAATGCAACTAGTTCGGCATATGAAGGGATACCATTTTTTTATAACAAACGTGAAAAATATTTTTTATACATTTTGCATGAAAAGGGTCTAATATATATTTTTTTACGTTCAGCACTAGAAGGACAGACGTAGAATACAACTTAGAAGGGTTTTCAAATGTGATTTAAAAAAAAGCTTTTTTCAATGAATATTGTCTAAAATCATGTTTTAGGCAAAATCCACAAAGCAACTAGTTCGGCATATGAAGGGATACAAATTTTTTTAAATAAAAAACGTGAAAAATATTTTATTTTACATTTTGCATGAAAAGGGTCTAAAATATTTTTTAACGTTCAGCACTAGAAGGACAGACGTAGAATACAATTTAGAAGGGTTTTCAAATGTGATTTAAAAAAAAGCTTTTTTCAATGAATATTGTCTAAAATCATGTTTTAGGCAAAATCCACAATGCAACTAGTTCGGCATATGAAGGGATACAATTTTTTTTATAACAAACGTGAAAAATATTTTTTATACATTTTGCATGAAAAGGTTCTAAAATATTTTTTTAACGTTCAGCACTAGAAGGACGTATGAAGAATTCAACATACAAGGGTTTTCAAATGTGATTAAAAAAAAAGAATTCTATGAATATTTTCTAAAATCATGTTTTAGGCAAAATCCACAATGCAACTAGTTCGGCATATGAAGGGATACAATGGTTTTTATAACAAACGTGAAAAATATTTCTATACATTTTGCATGAAATTTTCTAATATATTTTTTTTACGTTCAGCACTAGAAGAACAGACGTAGAATACAATTTAGAAGGGTTTTCAAATGTGATTTAAAAAAAAGCTTTTTTCAATGAATATTGTCTAAAATCATGTTTTAGGCAAAATCCATAATGCAACTAGTTCGGCATAGGAAGGGATACAATTTTTTTTATAACAAACGTGAAAAATATTTTTATACATTTTGCATGAAAAGGGTCTAAAATATGTTTTAACGTTCAGCACTAGAAGGACGTATGAAGAATATAACATACAAGGGTTTTCAAATGTGATTTTAAAAAAAATAATTCTATGAATATTTTCTAAAATCATGTTTTAGGCAAAATCCACAATGCAACTAGTTCGGCATATGAAGGGATACACTTTTTTTTATAACAAACGTGAATAATATTTTTTATACATTTTGCATGAAAAGGGTCTAATATATTTTTTTTACGTTCAGCACTAGAAGAACAGACGTAGAATACAATTTAGAAGGGTTTTCAAATGTGATTTAAAAAAAAGCTTTTTTCAATGAATATTGTCTAAAATCATGTTTTAGGCAAATTCCATAATGCAAATAGTTCGGCATAGGAAGGGATACATTTTTTTTTATAACAAACGTGAAAAATATTTTTATACATTTTGCATGAAAAGCGTCTAAAATATGTTTTAACGTTCAGCACTAGAAGGACGTATGAAGAATATAACATACAAGGGTTTTCAAATGTGATTAAAAAAAAATTATTCTATGAATATTTTCTAAAATCATGTTTTAGGCAAAATCCACAATGCAACTAGTTCGGCATATGAAGGGATACCATTTTTTTTATAACAAACGTGAATAATATTTTTTATACATTTTGCATGAAAAGGGTCTAATATATATTTTTTACGTTCAGCACTAGAAGAACAGACGTAGAATACAATTTAGAAGGGTTTTCAAATGTGATTTTAAAAAAAGCTTTTTTCAATGAATATTGTCTAAAATCATGTTTTAGGCAAAATCCACAAAAAAACTAGTTCGGCATATGAAGGGATACAAAGTTTTTTAAATAAAAAACGTGAAAAATATTTTATTTTAATTTTGCATGAAAAGGGTCTAAAATATGTTTTAACGTTCAGCACTAGAAGGACAGACGTAGAATACAATTTAGAAGGGTTTTCAAATGTGATTTTAAAAAAAGCTTTTTTCAATGAATATTGTCTAAAATCATGTTTTAGGCAAAATCCACAAAAAAACTAGTTCGGCATATGAAGGGATACAATTTTTTAAATAAAAAACGTGAAAAATATTTTTATTTTACATTTTGCATGAAAAGGGTCTAAAATATTTTTTTACGTTCAGCACTAGAAGGACAGACGTAGAATACAACTTAGAAGGGTTTTCAAATGTGATTTAAAAAAAGCTTTTTTCAATGAATATTGTCTAAAATCATGTTTTAGGCAAATTCCACAATGCAACTAGTTCGGCATATGAAGGGATACAATTTTTTTTATAACAAACCTGAAAAATATTTTTATACATTTTGCATGAAAAGGGTCTAAAATATTTTTTTAACGTTCAGCACTAGAAGGACATATGTAGAATTCAACATACAAGGGTTTTCAAATGTGATTTAATAAAAAAATTCAATGAATATTTTCTAAAATCATGTTTTAGGCAAAATCCACAATGCAACTAGTTCGGCATATGAAGGGATACAATTTTTTTATAACAAACGTGAATAATATTTTTATACATTTTGCATGAAAATTGTCTAATATATTTTTTTACGTTCAGCACTAGAAGAACAGACGTAGAATACAATTTAGAAGGGTTTTCAAATGTGATTTAAAAAAAGCTTTTTTCAATGAATATTGTCTAAAATCATGTTTTAGGCAAAATCCATAATGCAACTAGTTCGGCATAGGAAGGGATACAATTTTTTTTATAACAAACGTGAAAAATATTTTTATACATTTTGCATGAAAAGGGTCTAAAATATGTTTTAACGTTCAGCACTAGAAGGACGTATGAAGAATATAACATACAAGGGTTTTCAAATGTGATTTTAAAAAAAATAATTCTATGAATATTTTCTAAAATCATGTTTTAGGCAAAATCCACAATGCAACTAGTTCGGCATATGAAGGGATACACAATTTTTTTATAACAAACGTGAATAATATTTTTTAGACATTTTGCATGAAAAGGGTCTAATATATTTTTTTTACGTTCAGCACTAGAAGAACAGACGTAGAATATAATTTAGAAGGGTTTTCAAATGTGATTTAAAAAAAAGCTTTTTTCAATGAATATTGTCTAAAATCATGTTTTAGGCAAAATCCACAAAACAACTAGTTCGGCATATGAAGGGATACAAATTTTTTAATAAAAAACGTGAAAAATATTTTATTATACATTTTGCATGAAAAGGGTCTAAAATATGTTTTAACGTTCAGCACTAGAAGGACATATGTAGAATACAATTTAGAAGGGTTTTCAAATGTGATTTAAAAAAACTTTTTTCAATGAATATTTTCTAAAATCATGTTTTAGGCAAAATCCACAATACAACTAGTTCGGCATATGAAGGGATACAATTTTTTTAAATAAAAAACGTGAAAAATATTTTATTTTACATTTTGCATGAAAAGGGTCTAAAATATTTTTTAACGTTCAGCACTAGAAGGACAGACGTAGAATACAACTTAGAAGGGTTTTCAAATGTGATTTAAAAAAAGCTTTTTCAATGAATATTGTCTAAAATCATGTTTTAGGCAAAATCCACAATGCAACTAGTTCGGCATATGAAGGGATACAATTTTTTTTATAACAAACCTGAAAAATATTTTTATACATTTTGCATGAAAAGGGTCTAAAATATTTTTTAACGTTCAGCACTAGAAGGACATATGTAGAATTCAACATACAAGGGTTTTCAAATGTGATTTCAATAAAAAAATTTCAATGAATATTTTCTAAAATCATGTTTTAGGCAAAATCCACAATGCAACTAGTTCGGCATATGAAGGGATACAATTGTTTTTATAACAAACGTGAAAAATATTTTATTACATTTGCCAGAACATTTCTAATATATTTTTTTTACGTTCAGCACTAGAAGAACAGACGTAGAATACAATTTAGAAGGGTTTTCAAATGTGATTTAAAAAAAAGCTTTTTTCAATGAATATTGTCTAAAATCATGTTTTAGGCAAAATCCACAATGCAACTAGTTCGGCATATGAAGGGATACAATTTTTTTTATAACAAACGTGAAAAATATTTTTATACATTTTGCATGAAAAGGGTCTAAAATATGTTTTAACGTTCAGCACTAGAAGGACGTATGAAGAATATAACATACAAGGGTTTTCAAATGTGATTTAAAAAAAATAATTCTATGAATATTTTCTAAAATCATGTTTTAGGCAAAATCCACAATGCAACTAGTTCGGCATATGAAGGGATACACTTTTTTTTATAACAAACGTGAATAATATTTTTTATACATTTTGCATGAAAAGGGTCTAATATATTTTTTTTACGTTCAGCACTAGAAGAACAGACGTAGAATACAATTTAGAAGGGTTTTCAAATGTGATTTAAAAAAAAGCTTTTTTCAATGAATATTGTCTAAAATCATGTTTTAGGCAAAATCCACAATGCAACTAGTTCGGCATATGAAGGGATACAATTTTTTTATAACAAACGTGAAAAATATTGTTTATACATTTTGCATGAAAAGGGTCTAAAATATGTTTTAACGTTCAGCACTAGAAGGACGTATGAAGAATATAACATACAAGGGTTTTCAAATGTGATTTAAAAAAAATAATTCTATGAATATTTTCTAAAATCATGTTTTAGGCAAAATCCACAATGCAACTAGTTCGGCATATGAAGGGATACCATTTTTTTTATAACAAACGTGAATAATATTTTTTATACATTTTGCATGAAAAGGGTCTAATATATTTTTTTTACGTTCAGCACTAGAAGGACAGACGTAGAATACAATTTAGAAGGGTTTTCAAATGTGATTTAAAAAAAAGCTTTTTTCAATGAATATTGTCTAAAATCATGTTTTAGGCAAAATCCACAAAAAAACTAGTTCGGCATATGAAGGGATACAAAGTTTTTTAAATAAAAAACGTGAAAAATATTTTATTTTAATTTTGCATGAAAAGGGTCTAAAATATGTTTTAACGTTCAGCACTAGAAGGACAGACGTAGAATACAATTTAGAAGGGTTTTCAAATGTGATTTAAAAAAAAGCTTTTTTCAATGAATATTGTCTAAAATCATGTTTTAGGCAAATTCCATAATGCAAATAGTTCGGCATAGGAAGGGATACAATTTTTTTTATAACAAACCTGAAAAATATTTTTATACATTTTGCATGAAAAGGTTCTAAAATATTTTTTTAACGTTCAGCACTAGAAGGACATATGTAGAATTCAACATACAAGGGTTTTCAAATGTGATTTCAATAAAAAAATTCAATGAATATTGTCTAAAATCATGTTTTAGGCAAAATCCACAATGCAACTAGTTCTGCATATGAAGGGATACAATTTTTTTTATAACAAACGTGAATAATATTTTTTATACATTTTGCATGAAAATTTTCTAATATATTTTTTTACGTTCAGCACTAGAAGAACAGACGTAGAATACAATTTAGAAGGGTTTTCAAATGTGATTTAAAAAAAGCTTTTTTCAATGAATATTGTCTAAAATCATGTTTTAGGCAAAATCCACAATGCAACTAGTTCGGCATATGAAGGGATACCATTTTTTTTATAACAAACGTGAAAAATATTTTTATACATTTTGCATGAAAAGGGTCTAAAATATGTTTTAACGTTCAGCACTAGAAGGACGTATGAAGAATATAACATACAAGGGTTTTCAAATGTGATTTAAAAAAAATAATTCTATGAATATTTTCTAAAATCATGTTTTAGGCAAAATCCACAATGCAACTAGTTCGGCATATGAAGGGATACACTTTTTTTATAACAAACGTGAATAATATTTTTTATACATTTTGCATGAAAAGGGTCTAATATATTTTTTTTACGTTCAGCACTAGAAGAACAGACGTAGAATACAATTTAGAAGGGTTTTCAAATGTGATTTAAAAAAAAGCTTTTTTCAATGAATATTGTCTAAAATCATGTTTTAGGCAAAATCCATAATGCAACTAGTTCGGCATAGGAAGGGATATTTTTTTTTTAATAACAAACGTGAAAAATATTTTTATACATTTTGCATGAAAAGGGTCTAAAATATGTTTTAACGTTCAGCACTAGAAGGACGTATGAAGAATATAACATACAAGGGTTTTCAAATGTGATTTTAAAAAAATAATTCTATGAATATTTTCTAAAATCATGTTTTAGGCAAAATCCACAATGCAACTAGTTCGGCATATGAAGGGATACACTTTTTTTTATAACAAACGTGAATAATATTTTTTATACATTTTGCATGAAAAGGGTCTAATATATTTTTTTACGTTCAGCACTAGAAGAACAGACGTAGAATACAATTTAGAAGGGTTTTCAAATGTGATTTAAAAAAAAGCTTTTTTCAATGAATATTGTCTAAAATCATGTTTTAGGCAAAATCCATAATGCAACTAGTTCGGCATATGAAGAGATACAATTTTTTTATAACAAACGTGAAAAATATTTTTATACATTTTGCATGAAAAGGGTCTAAAATATGTTTTAACGTTCAGCACTAGAAGGACGTATGAAGAATATAACATACAAGGGTTTTCAAATGTGATTTAAAAAAAATTATTCTATGAATATTTTCTAAAATCATGTTTTAGGCAAAATCCACAATGCAACTAGTTCGGCATATGAAGGGATACACTTTTTTTTATAACAAACGTGAATAATATTTTTTATACATTTTGCATGAAATTTTCTAATATATTTTTTTTACGTTCAGCACTAGAAGAACAGACGTAGAATACAATTTTGAAGGGTTTTCAAATGTGATTTAAAAAAAAGCTTTTTTCAATGAATATTGTCTAAAATCATGTTTTAGGCAAAATCCATAATGCAACTAGTTCGGCATATGAAGGGATACAATTTTTTTTATAACAAACGTGAAAAATATTTTTATACATTTTGCATGAAAAGGGTCTAAAATATGTTTTAACGTTCAGCACTAGAAGGACGTATGAAGAATATAACATACAAGGGTTTTCAAATGTGATTTAAAAAAAAATTATTCTATGAATATTTTCTAAAATCATGTTTTAGGCAAAATCCACAATGCAACTAGTTCGGCATATGAAGGGATACCATTTTTTTTATAACAAACGTGAATAATGTTTTTTATACATTTTGCATGAAAAGGGTCTAATATATTTTTTTTACGTTCAGCACTAGAAGGACAGACGTAGAATACAATTTAGAAGGGTTTTCAAATGTGATTTAAAAAAAAGCTTTTTTCAATGAATATTGTCTAAAATCATGTTTTAGGCAAAATCCACAAACAACTAGTTCGGCATATGAAGGGATACAAAGTTTTTTAAATAAAAAACGTGAAAAATATTTTATTTTAATTTTGCATGAAAAGGGTCTAAAATATGTTTTAACGTTCAGCACTAGAAGGACAGATGTAGAATACAATTTAGAAGGGTTTTCAAATGTGATTTAAAAAAAAGCTTTTTTCAATGAATATTGTCTAAAATCATGTTTTAGGCAAAATCCACAATGCAACTAGTTCGGCATATGAAGGGATACAATATTTTTTATAACAAACCTGAAAAATATTTTTATACATTTTGCATGAAAAGGGTCTAAAATATTTTTTTAACGTTCAGCACTAGAAGGACATATGTAGAATACAACATACAAGGGTTTTCAAATGTGATTTCATAAAAAAATTTCAATGAATATTTTCTAAAATCATGTTTTAGGCAAAATCCACAATGCAACTAGTTCGGCATATGAAGGGATACCATTTTTTTTATAACAAACGTGAATAATATTTTTTATACATTTTGCATGAAAAGGGTCTAAAATATGTTTTAACGTTCAGCACTAGAAGGACGTATGAAGAATTCAACATACAAGGGTTTTCAAATGTGATTAAAAAAATAATAATTCTATTAATATTTTCTAAAATCATGTTTTAGGCAAAATCCACAATGCAACTAGTTCGGCATATGAAGGGATACAATTTTTTTATAACAAACGTGAAAAATATTTTTTATACATTTTGCATGAAAAGGGTCTAATATATTTTTTTACGTTCAGCACTAGAAGAACAGACGTAGAATACAATTTAGAAGGGTTTTCAAATGTGATTTAAAAAAAGCTTTTTTCAATGAATATTGTCTAAAATCATGTTTTAGGCAAAATCCACAATGCAACTAGTTCGGCATATGAAGGGATACAATTTTTTTATAACAAACCTGAAAAATATTTTTTATACATTTTGCATGAAAAGGGTCTAAAATATTTTTTTAACGTTCAGCACTAGAAGGACATATGTAGAATACAACTTACAAGGGTTTTCAAATGTGATTTATAAAAAAATTTTTCAATGAATATTTTCTAAAATCATGTTTTAGGCAAAATCCACAATGCAACTAGTTCGGCATATGAAGAGATACAATTTTTTTATAACAAACGTGAAAAATATTGTTTATACATTTTGCATGAAAAGGGTCTAAAATATGTTTTAACGTTCAGCACTAGAAGGACGTATGAAGAATTCAACATACAAGGGTTTTCAAATGTGATTAAAAAAATAATAATTCTATGAATATTTTCTAAAATCATGTTTTAGGCAAAATCCACAATGCAACTAGTTCGGCATATGAAGGGATACACTTGTTTTTATAACAAACGTGAATAATATTTTTTATACATTTTGCATGAAAAGGGTCTAATATATTTTTTTTACGTTCAGCACTAGAAGAACAGACGTAGAATACAATTTAGAAGGGTTTTCAAATGTGATTTAAAAAAAAGCTTTTTTCAATGAATATTGTCTAAAATCATGTTTTAGGCAAAATCCACAAAAAAACTAGTTCGGCATATGAAGGGATACAACGTTTTTTTATAAAAAACGTGAAAAATATTTTTATACATTTTGCATGAAAAGCGTCTAAAATATGTTTTAACGTTCAGCACTAGAAGGACGTATGAAGAATATAACATACAAGGGTTTTCAAATGTGATTAAAAAAAAATTATTCTATGAATATTTTCTAAAATCATGTTTTAGGCAAAATCCACAATGCAACTAGTTCGGCATATGAAGGGATACCATTTTTTTTATAACAAACGTGAATAATGTTTTTTATACATTTTGCATGAAAAGGGTCTAATATATATTTTTTACTTTCAGCACTAGAAGGACAGACGTAGAATACAATTTAGAAGGGTTTTCAAATGTGATTTAAAAAAAAGCTTTTTTCAATGAATATTGTCTAAAATCATGTTTTAGGCAAAATCCACAAAAAAACTAGTTCGGCATATGAAGGGATACAACGTTTTTGAAATAAAAAACGTGAAAAATATTTTATTTTAATTTTGCATGAAAAGGGTCTAAAATATGTTTTAACGTTCAGCACTAGAAGGACATATGTAGAATATAACATACAAGGGTTTTCAAATGTGATTTTTAAAAAATAAATAATTATATGAATATTTTCTAAAATCATGTTTTAGGCAAAATCCACAATGCAACTAGTTCGGCATATGAAGGGATACCATTTTTTTTATAACAAACGTGAAAAATATTTTTTATACATTTTGCATGAAAAGGGTCTAAAATATTTTTTTTACGTTCAGCACTAGAAGGACAGACGTAGAATACAATTTTGAAGGGTTTTCAAATGTGATTTTTTAAAAAGCTTTTTTCAATGAATATTGTCTAAAATCATGTTTTAGGCAAAATCCACAATGCAACTAGTTCGGCATATGAAGAGATACAATTTTTTTATAACAAACGTGAAAAATATTTTTTATACATTTTGCATGAAAAGGGTCTAAAATATATTTTTTACGTTCAGCATTAGAAGGACATATTTAGAATTCAACATACAAGGGTTTTCAAATGTGATTTAAAAAAAAATTATTCTATGAATATTTTCTAAAATCATGTTTTAGGCAAAATCCACAATGCAACTAGTTCGGCATATGAAGGGATACACTTTCTTTAAAACAAACGTGAATAATATTTTTTATACATTTTGCATGAAAAGGGTCTAATATATTTTTTTTACGTTCAGCACTAGAAGAACAGACGTAGAATACAATTTAGAAGGGTTTTCAAATGTGATTTAAAAAAAAGCTTTTTTCAATGAATATTGTCTAAAATCATGTTTTAGGCAAAATCCATAATGCAACTAGTTCGGCATAGGAAGGGATACAATTTTTTTTATAACAAACGTGAAAAATATTTTTATACATTTTGCATGAAAAGGGTCTAAAATATGTTTTAACGTTCAGCACTAGAAGGACGTATGAAGAATATAACATACAAGGGTTTTCAAATGTGATTTAAAAAATAATAATTCTATGAATATTTTCTAAAATCATGTTTTAGGCAAAATCCACAATGCAACTAGTTCGGCATATGAAGGGATACACTTTTTTTTATAACAAACGTGAATAATATTTTTTAGACATTTTGCATGAAAAGGGTCTAATATTTTTTTTTTACGTTCAGCACAAGAAGAACAGACGTAGAATACAATTTAGAAGGGTTTTCAAATGTGATTTAAAAAAAAGCTTTTTTCAATGAATATTGTCTAAAATCATGTTTTAGGCAAATTCCATAATGCAAATAGTTCGGCATAGGAAGGGATACAATTTTTTTTATATCAAACCTGAAAAATATTTTTATACATTTTGCATGAAAAGGTTCTAAAATATTTTTTTAACGTTCAGCACTAGAAGGACATATGTAGAATTCAACATACAAGGGTTTTCAAATGTGATTTCAATAAAAAAATTCAATGAATATTTTCTAAAATCATGTTTTAGGCAAAATCCACAATGCAACTAGTTCTGCATATGAAGGGATACAATTTTTTTAATAACAAACGTGAATAATATTTTTTATACATTTTGCATGAAATTTTCTAATATATTTTTTTTACGTTCAGCACTAGAAGAACAGACGTAGAATACAATTTAGAAGGGTTTTCAAATGTGATTTTAAAAAAAGCTTTTTTCAATGAATATTGTCTAAAATCATGTTTTAGGCAAAATCCACAATGCAACTAGTTCGGCATATGAAGGGATACCATTTTTTTAATAACAAACGTGAAAAATATTTTTATACATTTTGCATGAAAAGGGTCTAAAATATGTTTTAACGTTCAGCACTAGAAGGACGTATGAAGAATATAACATACAAGGGTTTTCAAATGTGATTTAAAAAAAAATTATTCTATGAATATTTTCTAAAATCATGTTTTAGGCAAAATCCACAATGCAACTAGTTCGGCATATGAAGGGATACCATTTTTTTATAACAAACGTGAATAATATTTTTTATACATTTTGCATGAAAAGGGTCTAATATATTTTTTTTACGTTCAGCACTAGAAGAACAGACGTAGAATACAATTTAGAAGGGTTTTCAAATGTGATTTAAAAAAAAGCTTTTTTCAATGAATATTGTCTAAAATCATGTTTTAGGCAAAATCCACAAAAAACTAGTTCGGCATAGGAAGGGATACCATTTTTTAAATAACAAACGTGAAAAATATTTTTATACATTTTGCATGAAAAGGGTCTAAAATATGTTTTAACGTTCAGCACTAGAAGGACGTATGAAGAATATAACATACAAGGGTTTTCAAATGTGATTTAAAAAAAAATAATTCTATGAATATTTTCTAAAATCATGTTTTAGGCAAAATCCACAATGCAACTAGTTCGGCATATGAAGGGATACAATTTTTTTTATAACAAACGTGAATAATATTTTTTTACATTTTGCATGAAAAGGGTCTAATATATTTTTTTACGTTCAGCACTAGAAGAACAGACGTAGAATACAATTTAGAAGGGTTTTCAAATGTGATTTAAAAAAAGCTTTTTTCAATGAATATTGTCTAAAATCATGTTTTAGGCAAAATCCACAATGCAACCTAGTTCGGCATATGAAGGGATACAATTTTTTTATAACAAACCTGAAAAATATTTTTATACATTTTGCATGAAAAGGTTCTAAAATATTTTTTTAACGTTCAGCACTAGAAGGACATATGTAGAATTCAACATACAAGGGTTTTCAAATGTGATTTATAAAAAAATTTCAATGAATATTTTCTAAAATCATGTTTTAGGCAAAATCCACAATGCAACTAGTTCTGCATATGAAGGGATACAATTTTTTTAATAACAAACGTGAATAATATTTTTTATACATTTTGCATGAAATTTTCTAATATATTTTTTTTACGTTCAGCACTAGAAGAACAGACGTAGAATACAATTTAGAAGGGTTTTCAAATGTGATTTTAAAAAAAAGCTTTTTTCAATGAATATTGTCTAAAATCATGTTTTAGGCAAAATCCATAATGCAACTAGTTCGGCATAGGAAGGGATACCATTTTTTTTATAACAAACGTGAAAAATATTTTTATACATTTTGCATGAAAAGGGTCTAAAATATGTTTTAACGTTCAGCACTAGAAGGACGTATGAAGAATATAACATACAAGGGTTTTCAAATGTGATTTAAAAAAAATAATTCTATGAATATTTTCTAAAATCATGTTTTAGGCAAAATCCACAATGCAACTAGTTCGGCATATGAAGGGATACCATTTTTTTTATAACAAACGTGAATAATGTTTTTTATACATTTTGCATGAAAAGGGTCTAATATATTTTTTTACTTTCAGCACTAGAAGGACAGACGTAGAATACAATTTAGAAGGGTTTTCAAATGTGATTTAAAAAAAAGCTTTTTTCAATGAATATTGTCTAAAATCATGTTTTAGGCAAAATCCACAAAAAACTAGTTCGGCATAGGAAGGGATACAATTTTTTTAATAACAAACGTGAAAAATATTTTTTATACATTTTGCATGAAAAGGGTCTAAAATATGTTTTAACGTTCAGCACTAGAAGGACGTATGAAGAATATAACATACAAGGGTTTTCAAATGTGATTTAAAAAAAAATAATTCTATGAATATTTTCTAAAATCATGTTTTAGGCAAAATCCACAATGCAACTAGTTCGGCATATGAAGGGATACACTTTTTTTTATAACAAACGTGAATAATATTTTTTATACATTTTGCATGAAAAGGGTCTAATATATTTTTTTACGTTCAGCACTAGAAGAACAGACGTAGAATACAATTTAGAAGGGTTTTCAAATGTGATTTGAAAAAAAGCTTTTTTCAATGAATATTGTCTAAAATCATGTTTTAGGCAAAATCCACAAAAAAACTAGTTCGGCATATGAAGGGATACAAAGTTTTTTTAATAAAAAACGTGAAAAATATTTTATTTTAATTTTGCATGAAAAGGGTCTAAAATATGTTTTAACGTTCAGCACTAGAAGGACAGACGTAGAATACAATTTAGAAGGGTTTTCAAATGTGATTTAAAAAAAGCTTTTTTCAATGAATATTGTCTAAAATCATGTTTTAGGCAAATTCCATAATGCAAATAGTTCGGCATAGGAAGGGATACAATTTTTTTTATAACAAACCTGAAAAATATTTTTATACATTTTGCATGAAAAGGTTCTAAAATATTTTTTTAACGTTCAGCACTAGAAGGACATATGTAGAATACAACTTACAAGGGTTTTCAAATGTGATTTATAAAAAAATTCAATGAATATTGTCTAAAATCATGTTTTAGGCAAAATCCACAATGCAACTAGTTCTGCATATGAAGGGATACAATTTTTTTAATAACAAACGTGAATAATATTTTTTATACATTTTGCATGAAAAGGGTCTAAAATATGTTTTAACGTTCAGCACTAGAAGGACGTATGAAGAATATAACATACAAGGGTTTTCAAATGTGATTTAAAAAAAAATAATTCTATGAATATTTTCTAAAATCATGTTTTAGGCAAAATCCACAATGCAACTAGTTCGGCATATGAAGGGATACCATTTTTTTTATAACAAACGTGAATAATATTTTTTATACATTTTGCATGAAAAGGGTCTAATATATATTTTTTACGTTCAGCACTAGAAGATCAGACGTAGAATATAATTTAGAAGGGTTTTCAAATGTGATTTAAAAAAAAGCTTTTTTCAATGAATATTGTCTAAAATCATGTTTTAGGCAAAATCCACAAAAAACTTAGTTCGGCATAGGAAGGGATACAATTTTTTTATAACAAACGTGAAAAATATTTTTATACATTTTGCATGAAAAGGGTCTAAAATATGTTTTAACGTTCAGCACTAGAAGGACGTATGAAGAATATAACATACAAGGGTTTTCAAATGTGATTTAAAAAAAAATAATTCTATGAATATTTTCTAAAATCATGTTTTAGGCAAAATCCACAATGCAACTAGTTCGGCATATGAAGGGATACACTTTTTTTTATAACAAACGTGAATAATATTTTTTATACATTTTGCATGAAAAGGGTCTAATATATTTTTTTTACGTTCAGCACTAGAAGGACAGACGTAGAATACAATTTAGAAGGGTTTTCAAATGTGATTTTAAAAAAAGCTTTTTTCAATGAATATTGTCTAAAATCATGTTTTAGGCAAAATCCACAAAAAAACTAGTTCGGCATATGAAGGGATACAAATTTTTTAAATAAAAAACGTGAAAAATATTTTATTTTACATTTTGCATGAAAAGGGTCTAAAATATGTTTTAACGTTCAGCACTAGAAGGACATATGTAGAATACAATTTAGAAGGGTTTTCAAATGTGATTTAAAAAAACTTTTTTCAATGAATATTTTCTAAAATCATGTTTTAGGCAAAATCCACAATGCAACTAGTTCGGCATATGAAGGGATACAATTTTTTTTATAACAAACCTGAATAATATTTTTTATACATTTTGCATGAAAAGGTTCTAAAATATTTTTTTAACGTTCAGCACTAGAAGGACATATGTAGAATTCAACATACAAGGGTTTTCAAATGTGATTTCAATAAAAAAATTCAATGAATATTGTCTAAAATCATGTTTTAGGCAAAATCCACAATGCAACTAGTTCGGCATAGGAAGGGATACAATTTATTTTATAACAAACGTGAAAAATATTTTTATACATTTTGCATGAAAAGGGTCTAAAATATGTTTTAACGTTCAGCACTAGAAGGACGTATGAAGAATTCAACATACAAGGGTTTTCAAATGTGATTAAAAAAAATATATTCTATGAATATTGTCTAAAATCATGTTTTAGGCAAAATCCACAATGCAACTAGTTCGGCATATGAAGGGATACACTTGTTTTTATAACAAACGTGAATAATATTTTTTATACATTTTGCATGAAAAGGGTCTAATATATTTTTTTTACGTTCAGCACTAGAAGAACAGACGTAGAATACAATTTAGAAGGGTTTTCAAATGTGATTTAAAAAAAAGCTTTTTTCAATGAATATTGTCTAAAATCATGTTTTAGGCAAAATCCACAATGCAACCTAGTTCGGCATATGAAGGGATACAATTTTTTTTATAACAAACGTGAAAAATATTTTTTATACATTTTGCATGAAAAGGGTCTAAAATATTTTTTTAACGTTCAGCACTAGAAGGACATATGTAGAATACAACTTACAAGGGTTTTCAAATGTGATTTTAAAAAAATTTTTCAATGAATATTTTCTAAAATCATGTTTTAGGCAAAATCCACAATGCAACTAGTTCGGCATATGAAGGGATACCATTTTTTTTATAACAAACGTGAATAATATTTTTTATACATTTTGCATGAAAAGGGTCTAAAATATGTTTTAACGTTCAGCACTAGAAGGACGTATGAAGAATTCAACATACAAGGGTTTTCAAATGTGATTTAAAAAAAATTATTCTATGAATATTTTCTAAAATCATGTTTTAGGCAAAATCCACAATGCAACTAGTTCGGCATATGAAGGGATACACTTTTTTTATAACAAACGTGAAAAATATTTTTTATACATTTTGCATGAAAAGGGTCTAATATATTTTTTTTTACGTTCAGCACTAGAAGAACAGACGTAGAATACAATTTAGAAGGGTTTTCAAATGTGATTTAAAAAAAAGCTTTTTTCAATGAATATTGTCTAAAATCATGTTTTAGGCAAAATCCACAATGCAACTAGTTCGGCATATGAAGGGATACAACGTTTTTGAAATAAAAAACGTGAAAAATATTTTATTTTAATTTTGCATGAAAAGGGTCTAAAATATGTTTTAACGTTCAGCACTAGAAGGACGTATGAAGAATATAACATACAAGGGTTTTCAAATGTGATTTAAAAAAAATTATTCTATGAATATTTTCTAAAATCATGTTTTAGGCAAAATCCACAATGCAACTAGTTCGGCATATGAAGGGATACCATTTTTTTTATAACAAACGTGAATAATGTTTTTTATACATTTTGCATGAAAAGGGTCTAATATATTTTTTTTACGTTCAGCACTAGAAGGACAGACGTAGAATACAATTTAGAAGGGTTTTCAAATGTGATTTAAAAAAAGCTTTTTTCAATGAATATTGTCTAAAATCATGTTTTAGGCAAAATCCACAATACAACTAGTTCGGCATATGAAGGGATACAACTTTTTTAAATAAAAAACCGTGAAAAATATTTTATTATACATTTTGCATGAAAAGGGTCTAAAATATGTTTTAACGTTCAGCACTAGAAGGACATATGTAGAATATAACATACAAGGGTTTTCAAATGTGATTTTAAAAAATAATAATTATATGAATATTTTCTAAAATCATGTTTTAGGCAAAATCCACAATGCAACTAGTTCGGCATATGAAGGGATACCATTTTTTTATAACAAACGTGAAAAATATTTTTAATACATTTTGCATGAAAAGGGTCTAAAATATTTTTTTACGTTCAGCACTAGAAGGACAGACGTAGAATACAATTTTGAAGGGTTTTCAAATGTGATTTTTAAAAAAGCTTTTTTCAATGAATATTGTCTAAAATCATGGTTTAGGCAAAATCCACAATGCAACTAGTTCGGCATATGAAGAGATACAATTTTTTTTATAACAAACGTGAAAAATATTTTTTATACATTTTGCATGAAAAGGGTCTAAAATATATTTTTTACGTTCAGCATTAGAAGGACATTTTTAGAATTCAACATACAAGGGTTTTCAAATGTGATTTTAAAAAAAATTATTCTATGAATATTTTCTAAAATCATGTTTTAGGCAAAATCCACAATGCAACTAGTTCGGCATATGAAGGGATACAATTTTTTATAACAAACGTGAATAATATTTTTTATACATTTTGCATGAAAAGGGTCTAATATATTTTTTTACGTTCAGCACTAGAAGAACAGACGTAGAATACAATTTAGAAGGGTTTTCAAATGTGATTTTTAAAAAGCTTTTTTCAATGAATATTGTCTAAAATCATGTTTTAGGCAAAATCCACAATGCAACTAGTTCGGCATATGAAGAGATACAATTTTTTTATAACAAACGTGAAAAATATTGTTTATACATTTTGCATGAAAAGGGTCTAAAATATGTTTTAACGTTCAGCACTAGAAGGACGTATGAAGAATATAACATACAAGGGTTTTCAAATGTGATTTAAAAAAAAATTATTCTATGAATATTTTCTAAAATCATGTTTTAGGCAAAATCCACAATGCAACTAGTTCGGCATATGAAGGGATACACTTTTTTTAAAACAAACGTGAATAATATTTTTTATACATTTTGCATGAAAAGGGTCTAATATTTTTTTTAACGTTCAGCACAAGAAGAACAGACGTAGAATACAATTTAGAAGGGTTTTCAAATGTGATTTAAAAAAAAAGCTTTTTTCAATGAATATTGTCTAAAATCATGTTTTAGGCAAAATCCACAATGCAAATAGTTCGGCATATGAAGGGATACAATTTTTTTATAACAAACCTGAAAAATATTTTTATACATTTTGCATGAAAAGGTTCTAAAATATGTTTTTAACGTTCAGTACTAGAAGGACATATGTAGAATTCAACATACAAGGGTTTTCAAATGTGATTTAAAAAAAAGCTTTTTTCAATGAATATTGTCTAAAATCATGTTTTAGGCAAAATCCACAATGCAACTAGTTCTGCATATGAAGGGATACAATTGTTTTTATAAGAAACGTGAATAATATTTTTTATACATTTTGCATGAAATTTTCTAATATATTTTTTTACGTTCAGCACTAGAAGAACAGACGTAGAATACAATTTAGAAGGGTTTTCAAATGTGATTTAAAAAAAGCTTTTTTCAATGAATATTGTCTAAAATCATGTTTTAGGCAAAATCCACAATGCAACTAGTTCGGCATATGAAGGGATACAATTTTTTTATAACAAACGTGAAAAATATTTTTATACATTTTGCATGAAAAGGGTCTAAAATATGTTTTAACGTTCAGCACTAGAAGGACGTATGAAGAATATAACATACAAGGGTTTTCAAATGTGATTTAAAAAAAAATAATTCTATGAATATTTTCTAAAATCATGTTTTAGGCAAAATCCACAATGCAACTAGTTCGGCATATGAAGGGATACCATTTTTTTTATAACAAACGTGAATAATGTTTTTTATACATTTTGCATGAAAAGGGTCTAATATATTTTTTTTACTTTCAGCACTAGAAGGACAGACGTAGAATACAATTTAGAAGGGTTTTCAAATGTGATTTAAAAAAAAGCTTTTTTCAATGAATATTGTCTAAAATCATGTTTTAGGCAAAATCCACAAAAAAACTAGTTCGGCATATGAAGGGATACAATTTTTTTTATAACAAACGTGAAAAATATTTTTTATACATTTTGCATGAAAAGGGTCTAAAATATGTTTTAACGTTCAGCACTAGAAGGACGTATGAAGAATATAACATACAAGGGTTTTCAAATGTGATTTAAAAAATAATAATTCTATGAATATTTTCTAAAATCATGTTTTAGGCAAAATCCACAATGCAACTAGTTCGGCATATGAAGGGATACACTTTTTTTTATAACAAACGTGAAAAATATTTTTTATACATTTTGCATGAAAAGGGTCTAATATATTTTTTTACGTTCAGCACTAGAAGGACAGACGTAGAATACAATTTAGAAGGGTTTTCAAATGTGATTTAAAAAAAGCTTTTTTCAATGAATATTGTCTAAAATCATGTTTTAGGCAAAATCCACAATGCAAATAGTTCGGCATATGAAGGGATACAATTTTTTTTATAACAAACCTGAAAAATATTTTTATACATTTTGCATGAAAAGGGTTCTAAAATATTTTTTTAACGTTCAGCACTAGAAGGACATATGTAGAATTCAACATACAAGGGTTTTCAAATGTGATTTCAATAAAAAAATTCAATGAATATTTTCTAAAATCATGTTTTAGGCAAAATCCACAATGCAACTAGTTCGGCATATGAAGGGATACAATTTTTTTATAACAAACGTGAAAAATATTTTTTATACATTTTGCATGAAATTTTCTAATATATTTTTTTTACGTTCAGCACTAGAAGAACAGACGTAGAATACAATTTAGAAGGGTTTTCAAATGTGATATAAAAAAAAGCTTTTTTCCATGAATATTGTCTAAAATCATGTTTTAGGCAAAATCCATAATGCAACTAGTTCGGCATAGGAAGGGATACCATTTTTTTTATAACAAACGTGAAAAATATTTTTATACATTTTGCATGAAAAGGGTCTAAAATATATTTTAACGTTCAGCACTAGAAGGACGTATGAAGAATATAACATACAAGGGTTTTCAAATGTGATTTAAAAAAAAATAATTCTATGAATATTTTCTAAAATCATGTTTTAGGCAAAATCCACAATGCAACTAGTTCGGCATATGAAGGGATACCATTTTTTTATAACAAACGTGAATAATATTTTTTATACATTTTGCATGAAAAGGGTCTAATATATTTTTTTTACTTTCAGCACTAGAAGGACAGACGTAGAATACAATTTAGAAGGGTTTTCAAATGTGATTTAAAAAAAAGCTTTTTTCAATGAATATTGTCTAAAATCATGTTTTAGGCAAAATCCACAAAAAACTAGTTCGGCATAGGAAGGGATACAATTTTTTTTATAACAAACGTGAAAAATATTTTTATACATTTTGCATGAAAAGGGTCTAAAATATGTTTTAACGTTCAGCACTAGAAGGACGTATGAAGAATATAACATACAAGGGTTTTCAAATGTGATTTAAAAAAAAATAATTCTATGAATATTTTCTAAAATCATGTTTTAGGCAAAATCCACAATGCAACTAGTTCGGCATATGAAGGGATACACTTTTTTTTATAACAAACGTGAAAAATATTTTTTATACATTTTGCATGAAAAGGGTCTAATATATTTTTTTTATGTTCAGCACTAGAAGAACAGACGTAGAATACAATTTAGAAGGGTTTTCAAATGTGATTTAAAAAAAAGCTTTTTTCAATGAATATTGTCTAAAATCATGTTTTAGGCAAAATCCACAAAACAACTAGTTCGGCATATGAAGGGATACAAATTTTTTTAATAAAAAACGTGAAAAATATTTTATTTTACATTTTGCATGAAAAGGGTCTAAAATATGTTTTAACGTTCAGCACTAGAAGGACATACGTAGAATACAACTTACAAGGGTTTTCAAATGTGATTTAAAAAAACTTTTTTCAATGAATATTGTCTAAAATCATGTTTTAGGCAAAATCCACAATGCAACTAGTTCGGCATATGAAGGGATACAATTTTTTTTATAACAAACCTGAAAAATATTTTTTATACATTTTGCATGAAAAGGTTCTAAAATATTTTTTTAACGTTCAGCACTAGAAGGACATACGTAGAATACAACTTACAAGGGTTTTCAAATGTGATTTCAATAAAAAAATTTTTTCAATGAATATTGTCTAAAATCATGTTTTAGGCAAAATCCACAATGCAACTAGTTCTGCATATGAAGGGATACAATTTTTTTTATAACAAACGTGAAAAATATTTTTTATACATTTTGCATGAAAAGGGTCTAAAATATATTTTAACGTTCAGCACTAGAAGGACGTATGAAGAATACAACATACAAGGGTTTTCAAATGTGATTTAAAAAAAAATTATTCTATGAATATTTTCTAAAATCATGTTTTAGGCAAAATCCACAATGCAACTAGTTCGGCATATGAAGGGATACCATTTTTTTTATAACAAACGTGAAAAATATTTTTTATACATTTTGCATGAAAAGGGTCTAATATATTTTTTTACGTTCAGCACTAGAAGGACAGACGTAGAATACAATTTAGAAGGGTTTTCAAATGTGATTTAAAAAAAAGCTTTTTTCAATGAATATTGTCTAAAATCATGTTTTAGGCAAAATCCACAATGCAACTAGTTCGGCATATGAAGGGATACAATTTTTTTTATAACAAACGTGAAAAATATTTTTATACATTTTGCATGAAAAGGGTCTAAAATATGTTTTAACGTTCAGCACTAGAAGGACGTATGAAGAATATAACATACAAGGGTTTTCAAATGTGATTTAAAAAAAAATAATTCTATGAATATTTTCTAAAATCATGTTTTAGGCAAAATCCACAATGCAACTAGTTCGGCATATGAAGGGATACACTTTTTTTTATAACAAACGTGAATAATATTTTTTATACATTTTGCATGAAAAGGGTCTAATATTTTTTTTTACGTTCAGCACAAGAAGAACAGACGTAGAATACAATTTAGAAGGGTTTTCAAATGTGATTTAAAAAAAAAGCTTTTTTCAATGAATATTGTCTAAAATCATGTTTTAGGCAAAATCCACAAAAAAACTAGTTCGGCATATGAAGGGATACAAAGTTTTTTAAATAAAAAACGTGAAAAATATTTTATTTTAATTTTGCATGAAAAGGGTCTAAAATATGTTTTAACGTTCAGCACTAGAAGGACAGACGTAGAATACAATTTAGAAGGGTTTTCAAATGTGATTTAAAAATAAGCTTTTTTCAATGAATATTGTCTAAAATCATGTTTTAGGCAAATTCCATAATGCAACTAGTTCGGCATAGGAAGGGATACAATTTTTTTTATAACAAACCTGAAAAATATTTTTATACATTTTGCATGAAAAGGTTCTAAAATATTTTTTTAACGTTCAGCACTAGAAGGACATATGTAGAATTCAACATACAAGGGTTTTCAAATGTGATTTCAATAAAAAAATTCAATGAATATTGTCTAAAATCATGTTTTAGGCAAAATCCACAATGCAACTAGTTCTGCATATGAAGGGATACAATTTTTTTTATAACAAACGTGAATAATATTTTTTATACATTTTGCATGAAATTTTCTAATATATTTTTTTTACGTTCAGCACTAGAAGAACAGACGTAGAATACAATTTAGAAGGGTTTTCAAATGTGATTTAAAAAAAGCTTTTTTCAATGAATATTGTCTAAAATCATGTTTTAGGCAAAATCCACAATGCAACTAGTTCGGCATATGAAGGGATACCATTTTTTTATAACAAACGTGAAAAATATTTTTATACATTTTGCATGAAAAGGGTCTAAAATATGTTTTAACGTTCAGCACTAGAAGGACGTATGAAGAATATAACATACAAGGGTTTTCAAATGTGATTTAAAAAAAAATAATTCTATGAATATTTTCTAAAATCATGTTTTAGGCAAAATCCACAATGCAACTAGTTCGGCATATGAAGGGATACCATTTTTTTTATAACAAACGTGAATAATATTTTTTATACATTTTGCATGAAAAGGGTCTAATATATTTTTTTTACGTTCAGCACTAGAAGGACAGACGTAGAATACAATTTAGAAGGGTTTTCAAATGTGATTTAAAAAAAGCTTTTTTCAATGAATATTGTCTAAAATCATGTTTTAGGCAAAATCCACAAAACAACTAGTTCGGCATATGAAGGGATACAATTTTTTTAAAATAACAAACGTGAAAAATATTTTTTATACATTTTGCATGAAAAGGGTCTAAAATATGTTTTAACGTTCAGCACTAGAAGGACGTATGAAGAATATAACATACAAGGGTTTTCAAATGTGATTTAAAAAAAATTATTCTATGAATATTTTCTAAAATCATGTTTTAGGCAAAATCCACAATGCAACTAGTTCGGCATATGAAGGGATACAATTTTTTTATAACAAACGTGAATAATATTTTTTATACATTTTGCATGAAAAGGGTCTAATATATTTTTTTACGTTCAGCACTAGAAGGACAGACGTAGAATACAATTTAGAAGGGTTTTCAAATGTGATTTTAAAAAAGCTTTTTTCAATGAATATTGTCTAAAATCATGTTTTAGGCAAAATCCACAAAAAAACTAGTTCGGCATATGAAGGGATACAAAGTTTTTAAATAAAAAACGTGAAAAATATTTTATTTTAATTTTGCATGAAAAGGGTCTAAAATATGTTTTAACGTTCAGCACTAGAAGGACAGACGTAGAATACAATTTAGAAGGGTTTTCAAATGTGATTTAAAAAAAAGGTTATTTCAATGAATATTTTCTAAAATCATGTTTTAGGCAAAATCCACAATGCAACTAGTTCAGCATATGAAGGGATACAATTTTTTTTATAACAAACCTGAAAAATATTTTTATACATTTTGCATGAAAAGGTTCTAAAATATTTTTTTAACGTTCAGCACTAGAAGGACATATGTAGAATACAACTTACAAGGGTTTTCAAATGTGATTTCAATAAAAAAACTTTTTCAATGAATATTGTCTAAAATCATGTTTTAGGCAAAATCCACAATGCAACTAGTTCGGCATATGAAGGGATACAATTTTTTTTATAACAAACGTGAAAAATATTTTTTATACATTTTGCATGAAAAGGGTCTAAAATATTTTTTTACGTTCAGCACTAGAAGGACGTAGAAGAATACAACTTACAAGGGTTTTCAAATGTGATTTAAAAAAAACTTATTCAATGAATATTTTCTAAAATCATGTTTTAGGCAAAATCCACAATGCAACTAGTTCGGCATATGAAGGGATACCATTTTTTTTATAACAAACGTGAAAAATATTTTTTATACATTTTGCATGAAAAGGGTCTAATATATTTTTTTACTTTCAGCACTAGAAGGACAGACGTAGAATACAATTTAGAAGGGTTTTCAAATGTGATTTAAAAAAAAGCTTTTTTCAATGAATATTGTCTAAAATCATGTTTTAGGCAAAATCCACAATGCAACTAGTTCGGCATAGGAAGGGATACAATTTTTTTTATAACAAACGTGAAAAATATTTTTATACATTTTGCATGAAAAGGGTCTAAAATATGTTTTAACGTTCAGCACTAGAAGGACGTATGAAGAATATAACATACAAGGGTTTTCAAATGTGATTTAAAAAATAATAATTCTATGAATATTTTCTAAAATCATGTTTTAGGCAAAATCCACAATGCAACTAGTTCGGCATATGAAGGGATACACTTTTTTTTATAACAAACGTGAATAATATTTTTTATACATTTTGCATGAAAAGGGTCTAATATTTTTTTTTTACGTTCAGCACTAGAAGAACAGACGTAGAATACAATTTAGAAGGGTTTTCAAATGTGATTTGAAAAAAAGCTTTTTTCAATGAATATTGTCTAAAATCATGTTTTAGGCAAAATCCACAAAAAAACTAGTTCGGCATATGAAGGGATACAAAGTTTTTTAAATAAAAAACGTGAAAAATATTTTATTTTAATTTTGCATGAAAAGGGTCTAAAATATGTTTTAACGTTCAGCACTAGAAGGACAGACGTAGAATACAATTTAGAAGGGTTTTCAAATGTGATTTAAAAAAAGCTTTTTCAATGAATATTGTCTAAAATCATGTTTTAGGCAAAATCCACAATGCAAATAGTTCGGCATATGAAGAGATACAATTTTTTTTATAACAAACCTGAAAAATATTTTTATACATTTTGCATGAAAAGGTTCTAAAATATTTTTTTAACGTTCAGCACTAGAAGGACATATGTAGAATTCAACATACAAGGGTTTTCAAATGTGATTTCAATAAAAAAATTCAATGAATATTGTCTAAAATCATGTTTTAGGCAAAATCCACAATGCAACTAGTTCTGCATATGAAGGGATACAATTTTTTTTATAACAAACGTGAATAATATTTTTTATACATTTTGCATGAAATTTTCGAATATATATTTTTTACGTTCAGCACTAGAAGAACAGACGTAGAATACAATTTAGAAGGGTTTTCAAATGTGATTTAAAAAAAAGCTTTTTTCAATGAATATTGTCTAAAATCATGTTTTAGGCAAAATCCATAATGCAACTAGTTCGGCATAGGAAGGGATACCATTTTTTTTATAACAAACGTGAAAAATATTTTTATACATTTTGCATGAAAAGGGTCTAAAATATGTTTTAACGTTCAGCACTAGAAGGACGTATGAAGAATATAACATACAAGGGTTTTCAAATGTGATTTTAAAAAAATAATTCTATGAATATTTTCTAAAATCATGTTTTAGGCAAAATCCACAATGCAACTAGCTTTGCATTATGGATTTTGCCTAAAACATGATTTCTAGAAAATATTCATTGAAAAAGCTTTTTTTAAATCACATTTGAAAACCCTTCTAAATTGTATTCTCGTCTGTCCTTCTAGTGCTGAACGTAAAAAAATATTTGAGACCTTTTCATGCAAAATGTATAAAAAATATTTTCACGTTTGTTATAAAAAATTGTATCCCTTCATATGCCGAACTAGTTGCATTGTGGATTTTGCCTAAAACATGATTTTAGACAATATTCATTGAAAAAAAGCTTTTTTTAAATCACATTTGAAAACCCTTCTAAATTGTATTCTACATCTGTCCTTCTAGTGCTGAACGTAAAATATATTAGACCCTTTTCATGCAAAATGTATAAAAAACATTATTCACGTTTGTTATAAAAAAAAATTGTATCCCTTCATATGCCAACTAGTTGCATTGTGGATTTTGCCTAAAACATGATTCTGAAAATATTCATAGAATTATTTTTTTTAAATCACATTTGAAAACCCTTGCTATGTTGAATTCCATATGTCCTTCTAGTGCTGAATGTTAAAAAAAATATTTTGAACCTTTTCATGCAAAATGTATAAAAATATTTTTCACGTTTGTTATAAAAAAATGTATCCCTTCCCTATGCCGAACTAGTTGCATTATGGATTTTGCCTAAAACATGATTTTAGAAAATATTCATTGAAAAAAGCTTTTTCTTTAAATCACATTTGAAAACCCTTCTAAATTGTATTCTACGTCTGTCCTTCTAGTGATGAATGTAAACAAACCTATGTTAGACCCTTTTCATGCAAAATTTATAAAAATATTTTTCACGTTTTTTATAAAACTTTGTATCCCTTCATATGCCGAACTAGTTTTTTTGTGGATTTTGCCTAAAACATGATTTTAGACAATATTCATTGAAAAAAACTTTTTAAAAATCATTTGAAAACCCTCGCTCTAAATTGTATTCTACATCTGTCCTTCTAGTGCTGAACGTAAAAAAATATATTAGACCCTTTTCATGCAAAATGTATAAAAAACATTATTCACGTTTGTTATAAAAAAAATGTATCCCTTCCTATGCCGTAACGATTGCATTAGGATTTTGCCTAAAACATGATTTTAGAAAATATTCATTGAAAAAAGCTTTTTTTAAATCACATTTGAAAACCCTTCTAAATTGTATTCTACGTCTGTCCTTCTTAGTGATGAATGTTAAAAAAATATGTTAGACCCTTTTCATGCAAATTTACAAAAAAGCTTATTTTTCACGTTTTTTTATAAAAAAACTTTGTATCCCTTCATATGCCGAACTAGTTTTTTTGTGGATTTTGCCTAAAACATGATTTTAGACAATATTCATTGAAAAAACTTTTAAAAAAATCACATTTGAAAACCCTTCTAAATTGTATTCTACATCTGTCCTTCTAGTGCTGAACGTAAAAAAAAATATATTAGACCCTTTTCATGCAAAATGTATAAAAACGTTATTCACGCTTTGTTATAAAAAAATGGTATCCCTTCATATGCCGAACTAGTGCATTACTATATTTTGCCTAAAACATGATTTTAGACAATATTAATTGAAAAAAGCTTAAAAAAATCACATTTGAAAACCCTTCTAAATTGTATTCTACGCCTGTCCTTCTAGTGCTGAACGTTAAAAAATATTTTAGACCCTTTTTCATGCAAAATGTATAAAAAATATTTTTCACATTTTTTATTTAAAAACGTTGTATCCCTTCATATGCCGAACTAGTTTTTTTGTGGATTTTGCCTAAAACATGATTTTAGAAAATATTCATTGAAAAAGCTTTTTTTAAATCACATTTGAAAACCCTTCTAAATTGTATTCTACGTCTGTCCTTCTAGTGATGAATGTTAAAAAATATGTTAGACCCTTTTCATGCAAAATTTATAAAAATATTTTTCACGTTTTTTATAAAAAAACTTTGTATCCTTCATATGCCGAACTAGTTTTTTTGTGGATTTTGCCTAAAACTGACTTTAGACAATATTCATTGAAAAAAAGCTTTTTAAAAAATCACATTTGAAAACCCCTCTAAATTGTATTCTACATCTGTCCTTCTAGTGCTGAACGTTAAAACATATTTTAGACCCTTTTCATGCAAAATGTATAAAAATATTTTCACGTTTGTTATAAAAACAATTGTATCCCTTCATATGTCGAACTAGTTGCATTGTGGATTTTGCCTAAAACTCGATTTTAGAAAATATTCATAGAATTTTTTTTTAATCACATTTGAAAACCCTTGTATGTTGAATTCTACATATGTCCTTCTGCTGAATGTTAAAAAAATATTTTAGAACCTTTTCATGCAAAATGTATAAAAATATTTTTCACGTTTGTTATAAAAAAAATGTATCCCTTCCTATGCCGAACTAGTTGCAATTATGGATTTTGCCTAAAACATGATTTTAGAAAATATTCATTGAAAAAAGCTTTTTTTAAATCACATTTGAAAACCCTTCTAAATTGTATTCTACGTCTGTCCTTCTAGTGATGAATGTTAAAAAATATTTTAGACCCTTTTCATGCAAAATTTATAAAAATATTTTTCACGCTTTTTTATAAAAAAACTTTGTATCCCTTCATATGCCGAACTAGTTTTTTGTGGATTTTGGCCTAGAAACATGATTTTAGACAATATTCATTGAAAAACTTTTGAAAAATCACATTTGAAACCCTTCTAAATTGTATTCTACATCTGTCCTTCTAGTGCTGAACTAGAAAAAAATATTAGACCCTTTTCATGCAAAATCTATTAAAAAACATTATTCACGTTTGTTATAAAAAAAATTGTATCCCTTCATATGCCGAACTAGTTTGCATTGTGGATTTTTGCCTAAAACATGATTTTTTAAATATTCATAGAATTATTTTTTTTAAATCACATTTGAAAACCCTTGTATGTTGAATTCTACATATGTCCTTCTAGTGCTGAATGTTAAAAAATATTTTAGAACCTTTTCATGCAAAATGTATAAAATATTTTTCACGTTTGTTATAAAAAATGTATCCCCTTCCTGCCGAACTAGTTGCATTATGGATTTTGCCTAAAACATGATTTTAGAAAATATTCATTGAAAAAGCTTTTTAATCGCATTTGAAAACCCTTCTAAATTGTATTCTACGTCTGTCCTTCTAGTGATGAATGTAAACAAATATGTTAGACCCTTTTCATGCAAAATTTATAAAAATATTTTTCACGTTTTTTATAAAAAAACTTTGTATCCCTTCATATGCCGAACTAGTTTTTTTGTGGATTTTGCCTAAAACATGATTTTAGACAATATTCATTGAAAAAACTTTTTTAAAAAATCACATTTGAAAACCCTTCTAAATTGTATTCTACATCTGTCCTTCTAGTGCTGAACGTAAAAAAATATATTAGACCCTTTTCATGCAAAATGTATAAAAAACATTATTCACGTTTGTTATAAAAAAAATGTATCCCTTCCTATGCCGAACTAGTTGCATTATGGATTTTGCCTAAAACATGATTTTAGAAAATATTCATTGAAAAAAGCTTTTTTTAAATCACATTTGAAAACCCTTCTAAATTGTATTCTACGTCTGTCCTTCTAGTGATGAATGTTAAAAAATATGTTAGACCCTTTTCATGCAAAATTTATAAAAATATTTTTTTACACGTTTTTTATAAAAAAACTTTGTATCCCTTCATATGCCGAACTAGTTTTTGTGGATTTTTGCCTAAAACATGATTTTAGACAATATTCATTGAAAAAAACTTTTAAAAAAATCAATTTGAAAACCCTTCAATTGTATTCTGCATCTGTCCTTCTAGTGCTGAACGTAAAATATATTAGACCCTTTTCATGCAAAATGTATAAAAAAACGTTATTCACGTTTGTTATAAAAAAAATGGTATCCCATATGCCGAACTAGTTGCATTATATATTTTGCCTAAAACATGATTTTTTAGACAATATTAATTGAAAAAAGCTTTTAAAAAAATCACATTTGAAAACCCTTCTAAATTGTATTCACGCCTGTCTTCTAGTGCTGAACGTAAAAAATATTTTGAACCCTTTTCATGCAAAATGTATAAAAATATTTTTCACATTTTTATTTAAAAAACGTTGTATCCCTTCATATGCGAACTAGTTTTTTTGTGGATTTTGCCTAAAACATGATTTTAGAAAATATTCATTGAAAAGCTTTTTTAAATCACATTTGAAAACCCTTCTAAATTGTATTCTACGTCTGTCCTTCTAGTGATGAATGTTAAAAAATATGTTAGAACCCTTTTCATGCAAAATTTATAAAAAATATTTTCACGTTTTTTATAAAAAAACTTTGTATCCCTTCATATGCCGAACTAGTTTTTGTGATTTTGCCTAAAACATGACTTTAGACAATATTCATTGAAAAAAGCTTTTTAAAAAATCACATTTGAAAACCCTTCTAAATTGTATTCTACATCTGTCCTCTAGTGCTGAAACGTTAAAACATATTTTAGACCCTTTTCATGCAAAATGTATAAAAATATTTTTCACGTTTGTTATAAAAACAATTGTATCCCTTCATATGTCGAACTAGTTGCATTGTGGATTTTGCCTAAAACATGATTTTAGAAAATATTCATAGAATTTTTTTTTTAATCACATTCGAAAACCCCTTGTATGTTGGAATTCTACATATGTCCTTCTAGTGCTGAATGTTAAAAATATTTTAGGAACCTTTTTCATGCAAAATGTATAAAAATATTTTCACGTTTGTTATAAAAAAATGTATCCCCTTCCTATGCCGAACTAGTTGCATTATGGATTTTGCCTAAAACATGATTTTAGAAAATATTCATTGAAAAAAGCTTTTTTTAAATCACATTTGAAAACCCTTCTAAATTGTATTCTACGTCTGTCCTTCTAGTGATGAATGTTAAAAAATATGTTAGACCCTTTCATCGCAAAATTTATAAAAATATTTTTCACGTTTTTATAAAAAAACTTTGTATCCCTTCATATGCCGAACTAGTTTTTTGTGGATTTTGCCTAAAACATAATTTTAGACAATATTCATTGAAAAAAACTTTTAAAAAAATCACATTTGAAAACCCTTCTAAATTGTATTCTCACATCTGTCCTTCTAGTGCTGAACGTAAAAAAATATATTAGACCCTTTTCATGCAAAATGTATAAAAAACATTATTCACGTTTGTTATAAAAAAAAATTGTATCCCTTCATATGCCGAACTAGTTGCATTGTGGATTTTGCCTAAAACATGATTTTAGAAAATATTCATAGAATTATTTTTTTAAAATCACATTTGAAAACCCTTGTATGTTATATTCTTCATACGTCTTCTAGTGCTGAACGTTAAAACATATTTTAGACCCTTTTCATGCAAAATGTATAAAAATATTTTTCATGTTTATTATAAAAAAATTGTATCCCTTCATATGCCGAACTAGTTGCATTGTGGATTTTGCCTAAAACATGATTTTAGACAATATTCATTGAAATTTTTTTTTTAATCACATTTGAAAACCCTTGTATGTTGAATTCTACATATGTCCTTCTAGTGCTGAATGTTAAAAAAATATTTTAGAACCTTTTCATGCAAAATGTATAAAAAAATATTTTTCACGTTTATTATAAAAAAATTGTATCCCTTCCTATGCCGAACTAGTTGCATTATGGATTTTGCCTAAAACATGATTTTAGACAATATTCCATTGAAAAAGCTTTTTTTAAATCACATTTGAAAACCCTTCTAAATTGTATTCTCGTCTGTCCTTCTAGTGCTGAACGTAAAAAATATTTGAGACCCTTTTCATGCAAAATGTATAAAAATATTTTTCCGTTTGTTATAAAAAAAATTGTATCCCTTCATATGCGAACTAGTTGCATTGTGGATTTTGCCTAAAACATGATTTTAGACAATATTCATTGAAAAAGCTTTTTAAAAATCACATTTGAAAACCCTTCTAAATTGTATTCTACATCTGTCCTTCTAGTGCTGAACGTAAAAAAAATATATTAGACCCTTTTCGTGCAAAATGTATAAAAAACATTATTCACGTTTGTTATAAAAAAATTGTATCCCTTCATATGCCGAACTAGTTGCATTGTGGATTTTGCCTAAAACATGATTTTTTAAATATTCATAGAATTATTTTTTTTAAATCACTTTGAAAACCCTTGTATGTTGGAATTCTACATATGTCCTTCTAGTGCTGAGATTGTTAAAAAATATTTTAGAACCTTTTCATGCAAAATGTATAAAAATATTTTTCACGTTTGTTATAAAAAAAATGTATCCCTTCCTATGCCGAACTAGTTGCATTATGGATTTTGCCTAAAACATGATTTTAGAAAATATTCATTGAAAAAAGCTTTTTTTAAATCACATTTGAAAACCCTTCTAAATTGTATTCTACGTCTGTCCTTCTAGTGATGAATGTAAACAAATATGTTAGACCCTTTTTCATGCAAAATTTATAAAAATATTTTTCACGTTTTTTATAAAAAAACTTTGTATCCCTTCATATGCCGAACTAGTTTTTTTGTGGATTTTGCCTAAAACATGATTTTAGACAATATTCATTGAAAAAAACTTTTAAAAAATCACATTTGAAAACCCTTCTAAATTGTATTCTACATCTGTCCTTCTAGTGCTGAACGTAAAAAAATATATTAGACCCTTTTCATGCAAAAATGTATAAAAAAACATTATTCACGTTTGTTATAAAAAAAATGTATCCCTTCCTATGCCGAACTAGTTGCATTATGGATTTTGCCTAAAACATGATTTTAGAAAATATTCATTGAAAAAGCTTTTTTAAATCACATTTGAAAACCCTTCTAAATTGTATTCTACGTCTGTCCTTCTAGTGATGAATGTTAAAAAAATATGTTAGACCCTTTTCATGCAAAATTTATAAAAAATATTTTCACGTTTTTTATAAAAAACTTTGTATCCCTTCATATGCCGAACTAGTTTTTTTGTGGATTTTGCCTAAAACATGATTTTAGACAATATTCATTGAAAAAAACTTTTAAAAAAATCACATTTGAAAACCCTTCTAAATTGTATTCTACATCTGTCCTTCTAGTGCTGAACGTAAAAAAAATATATTAGACCCTTTTCATGCAAAATGTATAAAAAACGTTATTCACGTTTGTTATAAAAAAAATGGTATCCCTTCATATGCCGAACTAGTTGCATTATATATTTTGCCTAAAACATGATTTTAGACAATATTAATTGAAAAAAGCTTTTAAAAAAATCACATTTGAAAACCCTTCTAAATTGTATTCTACGCCTGTCCTTCTAGTGCTGAACGTAAAAAAAATATTTTAGACCCTTTTCATGCAAAATGTATAAAAAATATTTTTCACATTTTTTATTTAAAAAACGTTGTATCCCTTCATATGCCGAACTAGTTTTTTTGTGGATTTTGCCTAAAACATGATTTTAGAAAATATTCATTGAAAAAAGCTTTTTTTTAAATCACATTTGAAAACCCTTCTAAATTGTATTCTACGTCTGTCCTTCTAGTGATGAATGTTAAAAAATATGTTAGACCCTTTTCATGCAAAATTTATAGAAATATTTTTCACGTTTTTTATAAAAAAACTTTGTATCCCTTCATATGCCGAACTAGTTTTTTTGTGGATTTTGCCTAAAACATGACTTTAGACAATATTCATTGAAAAAAGCTTTTTAAAAAATCACATTTGAAAACCCTTCTAAATTGTATTCTACATCTGTCCTTCTAGTGCTGAACGTTAAAACATATTTTAGACCCTTTTCATGCAAAATGTATAAAAATATTTTTTCCACGTTTGTTACCTAAAAACAATTGTATCCCTTCATATGCCGAACTAGTTGCATTGTGGATTTTGCCTAAAAACATGATTTTAGAAAATATTCATAGAATTTTTTTTTTTAATCACATTTGAAAACCCTTGTATGTTGAATTCTACATATGTCCTTCTAGTGCTGAATGTTAAAAAAAATATTTTAGAACCTTTTCATGCAAAATGTATAAAAATATTTTTCACGTTTGTTATAAAAAAAATGTATCCCTTCCTATGCCGAACTAGTTGCATTATGGATTTTGCCTAAAACATGATTTTAGAAAATATTCATTGAAAAAGCTTTTTTTTAAATCACATTTGAAAACCCTTCAAATTGTATTCTACGTCTGTCCTTCTAGTGATGAATGTTAAAAAATATGTTAGACCCTTTTCATGCAAAATTTATAAAAAATATTTTTCACGTTTTTTATAAAAAAACTTTGTATCCCTTCATATGCCGAACTAGTTTTTTTGTGGATTTTGCCTAAAACATGATTTTAGACAATATTCATTGAAAAAAACTTTTTAAAAAATCACATTTGAAAACCCTTCTAAATTGTATTCTACATCTGTCCTTCTAGTGCTGAACGTAAAAAAAAAATATTAGACCCTTTTCATGCAAAATCTATTAAAAACATTATTCACGTTTGTTATAAAAAAAATGGTATCCCTTCATATGCCGAACTAGTTGCATTGTGGATTTTGCCTAAAACATGATTTTAGAAAATATTCATAGAATTATTATTTTTTAAATCACATTTGAAAACCCTTGTATGTTGAATTCTACATATGTCCTTCTAGTGCTGAATGTTAAAAAAATATTTTAGAACCTTTTCATGCAAAATGTATAAAAATATTTTTCACGTTTGTTATAAAAAAAAATGTATCCCTTCCTATGCCGAACTAGTTGCATTATGGATTTTGCCTAAAACATGATTTTAGAAAATATTCATTGAAAAAAGCTTTTTTTTTAATCACATTTGAAAACCCTTCTAAATTGTATTCTACGTCTGTCCTTCTAGTGATGAATGTTAAAAAATATGTTAGACCCTTTTCATGCAAAATTTATAAAAAATATTTTTCACGTTTTTTATAAAAAAACTTTGTATCCCTTCATATGCCGAACTAGTTTTTTTGTGGATTTTGCCTAAAACATAATTTTAGACAATATTCATTGAAAAAAACTTTTAAAAAAATCACATTTGAAAACCCTTCTAAATTGTATTCTACATCTGTCCTTCTAGTGCTGAACGTAAAAAAAATATATTAGACCCTTTTCATGCAAAATGTATAAAAAACATTATTCACGTTTGTTATAAAAAAATTGTATCCCTTCATATGCCGAACTAGTTGCATTGTGGATTTTGCCTAAAACATGATTTTAGAAAATATTCATAGAATTATTTTTTTAAAATCACATTTGAAAACCCTTGTATGTTATATTCTTCATACGTCTTCTAGTGCTGAACGTTAAAACATATTTTAGACCCTTTTCATGCGAAATGTATAAAAATATTTTTCATGTTTGTTATAAAAAATTGTATCCCTTCATATGCCGAACTAGTTGCATTGTGGATTTTGCCTAAAACATGATTTTAGACAATATTCATTGAAAAAATTTTTTTTTATCACATTTGAAAACCCTTGTATGTTGAATTCTACATATGTCCTTCTAGTGCTGAATGTTAAAAAAATATTTTAGAACCTTTTCATGCAAAATGTATAAAAATATTTTTCACGTTTGTTATAAAAAAAATTGTATCCCTTCCTATGCCGAACTAGTTGCATTATGGATTTTGCCTAAAACATGATTTTAGACAATATTCATTGAAAAAAGCTTTTTTTTAAATCACATTTGAAAACCCTTCTAAATTGTATTCTACGTCTGTCCTTCTAGTGCTGAACGTAAAAAAAATATTTGAGACCCTTTTCATGCAAAATGTATAAAAAATATTTTCACGTTTGTTATAAAAATTGTATCCCTTCATATGCCGAACTAGTTGCATTGTGGATTTTGCCTAAAACATGATTTTAGACAATATTCATTGAAAAAAGCTTTTAAAAATCACATTTGAAAACCCTTCTAAATTGTATTCTACATCTGTCCTTCTAGTGCTGAACGTAAAAAAAATATATTAGACCCTTTTCATGCAAAATGTATAAAAACATTATTCACGTTTGTTATAAAAAAATTTATCCCTTCATATGCCGAACTAGTTGCATTGTGGATTTTGCCTAAAACATGATTTTTTTAAATATTCATAGAATTATTTTTTTAAAATCACATTTGAAAACCCTTGTATGTTGAATTCTACATATGTCCTTCTAGTGCTGAATGTTAAAAAAATATTTTAGAACCTTTTCATGCAAAATGTATAAAAATATTTTTCACGTTTGTTATAAAAAAAAATGTATCCCTTCCTATGCCGAACTAGTTGCATTATGGATTTTGCCTAAAACATGATTTTAGAAAATATTCATTGAAAAAAGCTTTTTTTTAAATCACATTTGAAAACCCTTCTAAATTGTATTCTACGTCTGTCCTTCTAGTGATGAATGTTAAAAAATATGTTAGACCCTTTTCATGCAAAATTTATAAAAAATATTTTTCACGTTTTTTATAAAAAAACTTTGTATCCTTCATATGCCGAACTAGTTTTTTGTGGATTTTGCCTAAAACATAATTTTAGACAATATTCATTGAAAAAAACTTTTAAAAAAAATCACATTTGAAACCCCTTCTAAATTGTATTCTACATCTGTCCTTCTAGTGCTGAACGTAAAAAAATATATTAGACCCTTTTCATGCAAAATGTATAAAAAAACATTATTCACGTTTGTTATAAAAAAATTGTATCCCTTCATATGCCGAACTAGTTGCATTGTGGATTTTGCCTAAAACATGATTTTAGAAAATATTCATAGAATTATTTTTTTAAAATCACATTTGAAAAACCCTTGTATGTTATATTCTTCATACGTCCTTCTAGTGCTGAACGTTAAAACATATTTTAGACCCTTTTCATGCAAAATGTATAAAAATATTTTTCATGTTTGTTATAAAAAAATTGTATCCCTTCATATGCCGAACTAGTTGCATTGTGGATTTTGCCTAAAACATGATTTTAGACAATATTCATTGAATTTTTTTTTAATCACATTTGAAAAACCCTTGTATGTTGAATTCTACATATGTCCTTCTAGTGCTGAATGTTAAAAAAATATTTTAGAACCTTTTCATGCAAAATGTATAAAAATATTTTTTCACGTTTGTTATAAAAAATTGTATCCCTTCTATGCCGAACTAGTTGCATTATGGATTTTGCCTAAAACATGATTTTAGACAATATTCATTGAAAAAAGCTTTTTTTTAAATCACATTTGAAAACCCTTCTAAATTGTATTCACGTCTGTCCTTCTAGTGCTGAACGTAAAAAAATATTTGAGACCCTTTTCATGCAAAATGTATAAAAAATATTTTCACGTTTGTTATAAAAAAATTGTATCCCTTCATATGCCGAACTAGTTGCATTGTGGATTTTGCCTAAAACATGATTTTAGACAATATTCATTGAAAAAGCTTTTTAAAAAATCACATTTGAAAACCCTTCTAAATTGTATTCTACATCTGTCCTTCTAGTGCTGAACGTAAAAAAAAATATATTAGACCCTTTTCATGCAAAATGTATAAAAACATTATTCACGTTTGTTATAAAAAAAATTGTATCCCTTCATATGCCGAACTAGTTGCATTGTGGATTTTGCCTAAAACATGATTTTTTTAAATATTCATAGAATTATTTTTTTTTAAATCACATTTGAAAACCCTTGTATGTTGAATTCTACATATGTCCTTCTAGTGCTGAATGTTAAAAAAATATTTTAGAACCTTTTCATGCAAAATGTATAAAAATATTTTTCACGTTTGTTATAAAAAAAAATGTATCCCTTCCTATGCCGAACTAGTTGCATTATGGATTTTGCCTAAAACATGATTTTAGAAAATATTCATTGAAAAAAGCTTTTTTTTAAATCACATTTGAAAACCCTTCTAAATTGTATTCTACGTCTGTCCTTCTAGTGATGAATGTAAACAAATATGTTAGACCCTTTTCATGCAAAATTTATAAAAAATATTTTTCACGTTTTTTTATAAAAAACTTTGTATCCCTTCATATGCCGAACTAGTTTTTTTGTGGATTTTGCCTAAAACATGATTTTAGACAATATTCATTGAAAAAAACTTTTTAAAAAATCACATTTGAAAACCCTTCTAAATTGTATTCTACATCTGTCCTTCTAGTGCTGAACGTAAAAAAAATATATTAGACCCTTTTCATGCAAAATGTATAAAAACATTATTCACGTTTGTTATAAAAAAATTGTATCCCTTCATATGCCGAACTAGTTGCATTGTGGATTTTGCCTAAAACATGATTTTAGAAAATATTCATAGAATTATTTTTTTAAAATCACATTTGAAAACCCTTGTATGTTATATTCTTCATACGTCCTTCTAGTGCTGAACGTTAAAACATATTTTAGACCCTTTTCATGCAAAATGTATAAAAATATTTTTCATGTTTGTTATAAAAAAATTGTATCCCTTCATATGCCGAACTAGTTGCATTGTGGATTTTGCCTAAAACATGATTTTAGACAATATTCATTGAAATTTTTTTTTATCACATTTGAAAACCCTTGTATGTTGAATTCTACATATGTCCTTCTAGTGCTGAATGTTAAAAAAATATTTTAGAACCTTTTCATGCAAAATGTATAAAAATATTTTTCACGTTTGTTATAAAAAAAATTGTATCCCTTCCTATGCCGAACTAGTTGCATTATGGATTTTGCCTAAAACATGATTTTAGACAATATTCATTGAAAAAAGCTTTTTAAAAAATCACATTTGAAAACCCTTCTAAATTGTATTCTACATCTGTCCTTCTAGTGCTGAACGAAAATATATTAGACCCTTTTCATGCAAAATGTATAAAAAACATTATTCACGTTTGTTATAAAAAAAATTGTATCCCTTCATATGCCGAACTAGTTGCATTGTGGATTTTGCCTAAAACATGATTTTTTTAAATATTCATAGAATTATTTTTTTTAAATCACATTTGAAAACCCTTGTATGTTGAATTCTACATATGTCCTTCTAGTGCTGAATGTTAAAAAAATATTTTAGAACCTTTTCATGCAAAATGTATAAAAATATTTTTCACGTTTGTTATAAAAAAAAATGTATCCCTTCCTATGCCGAACTAGTTGCATTATGGATTTTGCCTAAAACATGATTTTAGAAAATATTCATTGAAAAAAGCTTTTTTTTAAATCACATTTGAAAACCCTTCTAAATTGTATTCTACGTCTGTCCTTCTAGTGATGAATGTAAACAAATATGTTAGACCCTTTTCATGCAAAATTTATAAAAATATTTTTCCACGTTTTTTATAAAAAAACTTTGTATCCCTTCATATGCCGAACTAGTTTTTTTGTGGATTTTGCCTAAAACATGATTTTAGACAATATTCATTGAAAAAAACTTTTTAAAAAATCACATTTGAAAACCCTTCTAAATTGTATTCTACATCTGTCCTTCTAGTGCTGAACGTAAAAAAATATATTAGACCCTTTTCATGCAAAATGTATAAAAAAACATTATTCACGTTTGTTATAAAAAAAATTGTATCCCTTCATATGCCGAACTAGTTGCATTGTGGATTTTGCCTAAAACATGATTTTAGAAAATATTCATAGAATTATTTTTTAAATCACATTTGAAAAACCCTTGTATGTTATATTCTTCATACGTCCTTCTAGTGCTGAACGTTAAAACATATTTTAGACCCTTTTCATGCAAAATGTATAAAAATATTTTTCATGTTTGTTATAAAAACAATTGTATCCCTTCATATGCCGAACTAGTTGCATTGTGGATTTTGCCTAAAACATGATTTTAGACAATATTCATTGAAATTTTTTCTTTAATCACATTTGAAAACCCTTGTATGTTGAATTCTACATATGTCCTTCTAGTGCTGAATGTTAAAAAAATATTTTAGAACCTTTTCATGCAAAATGTATAAAAATATTTTTCACGCTTGTTATAAAAAAATTGTATCCCTTCCTATGCTGAACTAGTTGCATTATGGATTTTGCCTAAAACATGATTTTAGACAATATTCATTGAAAAAAGCTTTTTTTTAAATCACATTTGAAAACCCTTCTAAATTGTATTCTACGTCTGTCCTTCTAGTGCTGAACGTAAAAAAATATTTGAGACCCTTTTCATGCAAAATGTATAAAAATATTTTCACGTTTGTTATAAAAAAATTGTATCCCTTCATATGCCGAACTAGTTTTTTTGTGGATTTTGCCTAAAACATGATTTTAGACAATATTCATTGAAAAAAGCTTTTTAAAAAAATCACATTTGAAAACCCTTCTAAATTGTATTCTACGCCTGTCCTTCTAGTGCTGAACGTAAAAAAATATTTTAGACCCTTTTCATGCAAAATGTATAAAAATATTTTTCACATTTTTTATTTAAAAAACGTTGTATCCCTTCATATGCCGAACTAGTTTTTTTGTGGATTTTGCCTAAAAACATGATTTTAGAAAATATTCTTTAAAAAAAGCTTTTTTTTAAATCACATTTGAAAACCCTTATAAATTGTATTCTACGTCTGTCCTTCTAGTGATGAATGTTAAAAATATGTTAGACCCTTTTCATGCAAAATTTATAAAAAATATTTTTCACGCTTTTAAAAAAAAACTTTGTATCCTTCATATGCCGAACTAGTTGCATTGTGGATTTTGCCTAAAACATGATTTTAGACAATATTCATTGAATATATTTTTTTAATCACATTTGAAAACCCTTGTATGTTGAATTCTACATATGTCCTTCTAGTGCTGAATGTTAAAAAATATTTTAGAACCTTTTCATGCAAAATGTATAAAAATATTTTTTCACGTTTGTTATAAAAAAATGGTATCCCTTCCTATGCCGAACTAGTTGCATTATGGATTTTGCCTAAAACATGACTTTAGACAATATTCATTGAAAAAAGCTTTTTAAAAAATCACATTTGAAAACCCTTCTAAATTGTATTCTACATCTGTCCTTCTAGTGCTGAACGTAAAAAAATATATTAGACCCTTTTCATGCAAAATGTATAAAAACATTATTCACGTTTGTTATAAAAAAATTGTATCCCTTCATATGCCGAACTAGTTGCATTGTGGATTTTGCCTAAAACATGATTTTTTTAAATATTCATAGAATTATTTTTTTTAAATCACATTTGAAAACCCTTGTATGTTGAATTCTACATATGTCCTTCTAGTGCTGAATGTTAAAAAATATTTTAGAACCTTTTCATGCAAAATGTATAAAAATATTTTTCACGTTTGTTATAAAAAAAAATGTATCCCTTCCTATGCCGAACTAGTTGCATTATGGATTTTGCCTAAAACATGATTTTAGAAAATATTCATTGAAAAAAGCTTTTTTTTAAATCACATTTGAAAACCCTTCTAAATTGTATTCTACGTCTGTCCTTCTAGTGATGAATGTAAACAAATATGTTAGACCCTTTTCATGCAAAATTTATAAAAAATATTTTTCACGTTTTTTATAAAAAAACTTTGTATCCCTTCATATGCCGAACTAGTTTTTTTGTGGATTTTGCCTAAAACATGATTTTAGACAATATTCATTGAAAAAAACTTTTAAAAAATCACATTTGAAAACCCTTCTAAATTGTATTCTACATCTGTCCTTCTAGTGCTGAACGTAAAAAAAATATATTAGACCCTTTTCATGCAAAATGTATAAAAAACATTATTCACGTTTGTTATAAAAAAAATTGTATCCCTTCATATGCCGAACTAGTTGCATTGTGGATTTTGCCTAAAACATGATTTTAGAAAATATTCATAGAATTATTTTTTTAAAAATCACATTTGAAAACCCTTGTATGTTATATTCTTCATACGTCCTTCTAGTGCTGAACGTTAAAACATATTTTAGACCCTTTTCATGCAAAATGTATAAAAATATTTTTCATGTTTGTTATAAAAACAATTGTATCCCTTCATATGCCGAACTAGTTGCATTGTGGATTTTGCCTAAAACATGATTTTAGACAATATTCATTGAAATTTTTTCTTTAATCACATTTGAAAACCCTTGTATGTTGAATTCTACATATGTCCTTCTAGTGCTGAATGTTAAAAAAATATTTTAGAACCTTTTCATGCAAAATGTATAAAAATATTTTTCACGTTTGTTATAAAAAAATTGTATCCCTTCCTTTTGCTGACTAATTTGATTTTGGATTTTGCCTAAAACATGATTTTTAGACAATATTCATTGAAAAAAGCTTTTTTTTAAATCACATTTGAAAACCCTTCTAAATTGTATTCTACGTCTGTCCTTCTAGTGCTGAACGTAAAAAAAATATTTGAGACCCTTTTCATGCAAAATGTATAAAAAATATTTTCACGTTTGTTATAAAAAAATTGTATCCCTTCATATGCCGAACTAGTTTTTTTGTGGATTTTGCCTAAAACATGATTTTAGACAATATTCATTGAAAAAAGCTTTTAAAAAAATCACATTTGAAAACCCTTCTAAATTGTATTCTACGCCTGTCCTTCTAGTGCTGAACGTAAAAAAAATATTTTAGACCCTTTTCATGCAAAATGTATAAAAAATATTTTTCACATTTTTTATTTAAAAACGTTGTATCCCTTCATATGCCGAACTAGTTTTTTTGTGGATTTTGCCTAAAACATGATTTTAGAAAATATTCTTTAAAAAAAGCTTTTTTTAAATCACATTTGAAAACCCTTATAAATTGTATTCTACGTCTGTCCTTCTAGTGATGAATGTTAAAAATATGTTAGACCCTTTTCATGCAAAATTTATAAAAATATTTTTCACGTTTTAAAAAAAAACTTTGTATCCCTTCATATGCCGAACTAGTTGCATTGTGGATTTTGCCTAAAACATGATTTTAGACAATATTCATTGAATATATTTTTTTAATCACATTTGAAAACCCTTGTATGTTGAATTCTACATATGTCCTTCTAGTGCTGAATGTTAAAAAATATTTTAGAACCTTTTCATGCAAAATGTATAAAAATATTTTCACGCTTGTTATAAAAAAATGGTATCCCTTCCTATGCCGAACTAGTTGCATTATGGATTTTGCCTAAAACATGACTTTAGACAATATTCATTGAAAAAAGCTTTTTTTAAATCACATTTGAAAACCCTTCTAAATTGTATTCTACGTCTGTCCTTCTAGTGCTGAACGTAAAAAAATATATTAGACCCTTTTCATGCAAAATGTATAAAAATATTTTCACGTTTGTTATAAAAAAAATTGTATCCCCTTCATATGCCGAACTAGTGGCATTGTGGATTTTGCCTAAAACATGATTTTAGACAATATTCATTGAAAAAAGCTTTTTTTTTAAATCACATTTGAAAACCCTTCTAAATTGTATTCTACATCTGTCCTTCTAGTGCTGAACGTAAAAAAAATTTATTAGACCCTTTTCATGCAAAATGTATAAAAATATTACTCACGTTTGTTATAAAAAAATTGTATCCCTTCATATGCCGAACTAGTTGCATTGTGGATTTTGCCTAAAACATGATTTTAGACAATATTCATTGAATATTTTTTTAATCACATTTGAAAACCCTTGTATGTTGAATTCTACATATGTCCTTCTAGTGCTGAATGTTAAAAAAATATTTTAGAACCTTTTCATTTAAAATGTATAAAAATATTTTTTCACGTTTGTTATAAAAAAAATTGTATCCCTTCCTATGCCGAACTAGTTGCATTGTGGATTTTGCCTAAAACATGATTTTAGACAATATTCATTGAAAAAAGCTTTTAAAAAATCACATTTGAAAACCCTTCTAAATTGTATTCTACGTCTGTCCTTCTAGTGCTGAACGTAAAGAAAATATTTTAGACCCTTTTTCATGCAAAATGTATAAAAATATTTTTCACATTTTTTATTTAAAAAACGTTGTATCCCTTCATATGCCGAACTAGTTTTTTTGTGGATTTTGCCTAAAACATGATTTTAGAAAATATTCATTGAAAAAATATTTTTAAAATCACATTTGAAAACCCTTCTAAATTGTATTCTACGTCTGTCCTTCTAGTGATGAATGTTAAAAAATATGTTAGACCCTTTTCATGCAAAATGTATAAAAATATTTTTCACATTTTTTTATTTAAAAACGTTGTATCCCTTCATATGCCGAACTAGTTTTTTTGTGGATTTTGCCTAAAACATGATTTTAGAAAATATTCATTGAAAAAATATTTTTTTTAAATCACATTTGAAAACCCTTCTAAATTGTATTCTACGTCTGTCCTTCTAGTGATGAATGTTAAAAAATATGTTAGACCCTTTTCATGCAAAATGTATAAAAAATGTTACTCACGTTTGTTATAAAAAAAATGGTATCCCTTCATATGCCGAACTAGTTGCATTGTGGATTTTGCCTAAAACATGATTTTAGAAAATATTCATAGAATTATTTTTTTTTAGAGCACATTTGAAAACCCTTGTATGTTATATTCTTCATACGTCCTTCTAGTGCTGAACGTTAAAACATATTTTAGACCCTTTTCATGCAAAATGTATAAAAATATTTTTCACGTTTGTTATAAAAACAATTGTATCCCTTCAGGTAGCTTAGTGCGTAAGAGCGTTGTGCCAGTAACCGAAAGGTCGCTGGTTCTAATCCCCGAGCCGACTAGGTGAAAAATCTGTCGATGTGCCCTTAAGCAAGGCACTTAACCCCTAATTGCTCCTGTAAGTCGCTCTGGATAAGAGCGTCTGCTAAATGACTAAAATGTAAATGTAAATATGCCGAACTAGTTGCATTGTGGATTTTGCCTAAAACATGATTTTAGACAATATTCATTGAATATTTTTTTTTAATCACATTTGAAAACCCTTGTATGTTGAATTCTACATATGTCCTTCTAGTGCTGAATGTTAAAAAATATTTTAGAACCTTTTCATGCAAAATGTAGAAAAAATATTTTTCACCTCTGTTATAAAAAAATTTGTATCCCTTCATATGCCGAACTAGTTGCATTATGGATTTTGCCTAAAACATGATTTTAGACAATATTCATTGAAAAAAGCTTTTTTTCAAATCACATTTGAAAACCCTTCTAAATTGTATTCTACGTCTGTCCTTCTAGTGCTGAACGTAAAAAAAATATTTTAGACCCTTTTCATGTAAAATGTAGAAAAAATATTTTTCACCTCTGTTATAAAAAAAATTGTATCCCTTCATATGCCGAACTAGTTGCATTGTGGATTTTAACTAAAACATGATTTTAGAAAATATTCATAGAATTATTTTTTTTTTAAATCACATTTGAAAACCCTTGTATGTTATATTCTTCATACATCCTTCTAGTGCTGAACGTTAAAACATATTTTAGACCCTTTTCATGCAAAATGTATAAAAATATTTTTTCACGTTTGTTAAAAACAATTGTATCCCTTCATATGCCCAACTAGTTGCATTGTGGATTTTGCCTAAAACATGATTTTAGACAATATTCATTGAATTATTTTTTAAAAATCACATTCGAAAACCCTTGTATGTTGAATTCTACATATGTCCTTCTAGTGCTGAATGTTAAAAAAATATTTTAGAACCTTTTCATGCAAAATGTATAAAAAATATTTTTCACGTTTGTTATAAAAAAAAATGTATCCCTTCATATGCTGAACTAGTTGCATTGTGGATTTAGCCTAAAACATGATTTTAGAAAATATTCATTGATTTATTTAATTTTTTTTATCACATTTGAAAACCCTTGTATGTTGAAATTTACATATGTCCTTCTAATGCTGAACGTAAAAAAATATTTTAGACGCTTTTCATGCAAAATGTATAAAAAATATTTTTCACGCTTTGTTATAAAAAACATTTTATCCCTTCATATGCCGAACTAGTTGCATTGTGATTTTGCCTAAAACATGATTTTAGAAAATATTCATTGAATTATTTTTAAAAAATCACATTTGAAAAACCTTGTATGTTATATTCTACATATATCCTTCTAGTGCTGAACGTTAAAAAATATGTTAGACCCTTTTCATGCCAAATTTATAAAAATATTTTTCACGTTTTTTATAAAAAACTTTGTATCCCTTCATATGCCGAACTAGTTTTTTTGTGGATTTTTGCCTAAAACATGATTTTAGACAATATTCATTGAAAAAAAGCTTTTTAAAAAATCACATTTGAAAACCCTTCTAAATTGTATTCTACATCTGTCCTTCTAGTGCTGAACGTAAAAAAATATATTAGACCCTTTTCATGCAAAATGTATAAAAATATTATTCACGTATGTTATAAAAAAAATTGTATCCCTTCATATGCCGAACTAGTTGCATGTGGATTTTGCCTAAAACATGATTTTAGACAATATTCATTGAAAAAAGCTTTCAAAAAATCACACATTTGAAAACCCTTCTAAATTGTATTCTACGCCTGTCCTTCTAGTGCTGAACGTAAAAAAATATTTTAGACCCTTTTCATGCAAAATGTATAAAAATATTTTTCACATTTTTTATTTAAAAACTTTGCTATCCCTTCATATGCCGAACTAGTTTTTTTTGTGGATTTTGCCTAAAACATGATTTTAGAAAATATTCATTGAAAAAATCTTTTTTTTAAATCACATTTGAAAACCCTTCTAAATTGTATTCTACGTCTGTCCTTCTAGTGATGAATGTTAAAAAATATGTTAGACCCTTTTCATGCAAAATTTATAAAAAATATTTTTCACGTTTGTTATAAAAACAATTGTATCCCTTCAGGTAGCTTAGTGGGTAAGAGCGTTGTGCCAGTAACCGAAAGGTCGCTGGTTCTAATCCCCGAGCCGACTAGGTGAAAAATCTGTCAATGTGCCCTTAAGCAAGGCACTTAACCCTAATTGCTCCTGTAAGTCGCTCTGGATAAGAGCGTCTGCTAAATGACTAAAATGTAAATGTAAATATGCCGAACTAGTTGCATTGTGGATTTTGCCTAAAACATGATTTTAGACAATATTCATTGAATATTTTTTTTTATCACATTTGAAAACCCTTGTATGTTGAATTCTACATATGTCCTTCTAGTGCTGAATGTTAAAAAATATTTTAGAACCTTTTCATGCAAAATGTAGAAAAAATATTTTTCACCTCTGTTATAAAAAAATTTGTATCCCTTCATATGCCGAACTAGTTGCATTATGGATTTTGCCTAAAACATGATTTTAGACAATATTCATTGAAAAAGCTTTTTTAAATCACATTTGAAAACCCTTCTAAATTGTATTCTACGTCTGTCCTTCTAGTGCTGAATGTTAAAAATATGTTAGACCCTTTTAATGCAAAATTTGTAAAAAATATTTTTCACGTTTTTATAAAAAAACGTTGTATCCTTCATATGCCGAACTAGTTTTTTTGTGGATTTTGCCTAAAACATGATTTTAGACAATATTCATTGAAAAAAGCTTTTTAAAAATCCACATTTGAAAACCCTTCAAAATTGTATTCTACGTCTGTCCTTCTAGTGCTGAACGTAAAAAAATATGTTAGACCCTTTTCATGCAAAATTTATAAAAATATTTTTCACGTTTTTTATAAAAAAACGTTGTATCCCTTCATATGCCGAACTAGTTGCATTGTGGATTTTGCCTAAAACATGATTTTAGAAAATATTCATTGAAAAAAGATTTTTTTTAAATCACATTTGAAAACCCTTCTAAATTGTATTCTACGTCTGTCCTTCTAGTGATGAATGTTAAAAAAATATGTTAGACCCTTTTAATGCAAAATTTATAAAAATATTTTTTCACGTTTTTTATAAAAAAACGTTGTATCCCTTCATATGCCGAACTAGTTTTTTTGTGGATTTTGCCTAAAACATGATTTTAGACAATATTCATTGAAAAAAAGCTTTTAAAAAATCACATTTGAAAACCCTTCAAAATTGTATTCTACGTCTGTCCTTCTAGTGCTGAACGTAAAAAAATATGTTAGACCCTTTTCATGCAAAATTTATAAAAATATTTTTCACGTTTTTTATAAAAAACGTTGTATCCCTTCATATGCCGAACTAGTTGCATTGTGGATTTTGCCTAAAACATGATTTTAGAAAATATTCATTGAATTATTTTTTAAAAATCACATTTGAAAACCCTTGTATGTTATATTCTACATATGTCCTTCTAGTGCTGAACGTTAAAACATATTTTAGACCCTTTTTTGCTGAATTGAAAAAAAAATATTTTTCACGTTTTTTATAAAAGAACTTTGTATCCCTTCATATGCCGAACTAGTTTTTTTGTGGATTTTGCCTAAAACATGATTATAGACAATATTCATTGAAAAAAGCTTTTTAAAAAATCACATTTGAAAACCCTTCTAAATTGTATTCTACGTCTGTCCTTCTAGTGCTGAACGTAAAAAAAATATGTTAGACCCTTTTCATGCAAAATGTATAAAAAATATTATTCACGTTTGTTATAAAAAAAATTGTATCCCTTCATATAACGAACTAGTTGCATTGTGGATTTTGCCTAAAACATGATTTTAGACAATATTCATTGAATATTTTTTTTTTATCACATTTGAAAACCCTTGTATGTTGAATTCTACATATGTCCTTCTAGTGCTGAATGTTAAAAAAATATTTTAGAACCTTTTTCATTTAAAATGTATAAAAATATTTTTCACGTTTGTTATAAAAAAATTGTATCCTTCCTATGCCGAACTAGTTGCATTGTGGATTTTGCCTAAAACATGATTTTAGACAATATTCATTGAAAAAAGCTTTTAAAAAAATCACATTTGAAAACCCTTCTAAATTGTATTCTACGCCTGTCCTTCTAGTGCTGAACATAAAAAAAATATTTTAGACCCTTTTCATGCAAAATGTATAAAAAATATTTTTCACATTTTTTATTTAAAAAACGTTGTATCCCTTCATATGCCGAACTAGTTTTTTTGTGGATTTTGCCTAAAACATGATTTTAGAAAATATTCATTGAAATTTTTTTTTTTTTAAATCACATTTGAAAACCCTTTTAAATTGTATTCTACGTCTGTCCTTCTAGTGATGAATGTTAAAAAATATGTTAGACCCTTTTAATGCAAAATTTATAAAAATATTTTTCACGTTTTTTATAAAAAAACGTTGTATCCCTTCATATGCCGAACTAGTTTTTTTTGTGGATTTTGCCTAAAACATGATTTTAGACAATATTCATTGAAAAAAAGCTTTTTAAAAATCACATTTGAAAACCCTTCAAAATTGTATTCTACGTCTGTCCTTCTAGTGCTGAACGTAAAAAAATATTTTAGACCCTTTTCATGCAAAATGTATAAAAATATTTTTCACATTTTTTATATAAAAACGTTGTATCCCTTCATATGCCGAACTAGTTTTTTTTGTGGATTTTGCCTAAAACATGATTTTAGAAAATATTCATTGAAAAATATTTTTTTTAAATCACATTTGAAAACCCTTCTAAATTGTATTCTACGTCTGTCCTTCTAGTGATGAATGTTAAAAAAATATGTTAGACCCTTTTCATGCAAAATTTATAAAATATTTTTCACGTTTTTTATAAAAAAACGTTGTATCCCTTCATATGCCGAGCTAGTTTTTGTGGATTTTGCCTAAAACATGATTTTAGACAATATTCATTGAAAAAGCTTTTAAAAAATCACATTTGAAAACCCTTCAAAATTGTATTCTACGTCTGTCCTTCTAGTGCTGAACGTAAAAAAATATTTTAGACCCTTTTCATGCAAAATGTATAAAAATGTTACTCACGTTGTTATAAAAAAATTGTATCCCTTCATATGCCGAACTAGTTGCATTGTGGATTTTGCCTAAAACATGATTTTAGAAAATATTCATAGAATTATATTTTTTTAGAGCACATTTGAAAACCCTTGTATGTTATATTCTTCATATCGTCCTTCTAGTGCTGAACGTTAAAACATATTTTAGACCCTTTTCATGCAAAATGTATAAAAATATTTTTCACGTTTGTTATAAAAAACAATTGTATCCCTTCAGGTAGCTTAGTGGGTAAGAGCGTTGTGCCAGTAACCCGAAAGGTCGCTGGTTCTAATCCCCAGAGCCGACTAGGTGAAAAATCTGTCGATGTGCCCTTAAGCAAGGCACTTAACCCTAATTGCTCCTGTAAGTCGCTCTGGATAAGAGCGTCTGCTAAATGACTAAAATGTAAATGTAAATATGCCGAACTAGTTGCATTGTGGATTTTGCCTAAAACATGATTTTAGACAATATTCATTGAATATTTTTTTTTTATCACATTTGAAAACCCTTGTATGTTGAATTCTACATATGTCCTTCTAGTGCTGAATGTTAAAAAAATATTTTAGAACCTTTTCATGCAAAATGTAGAAAAAATATTTTTCACCTCTGTTATAAAAAAAATTTGTATCCCTTCATATGCCGAACTAGTTGCATTATGGATTTTGCCTAAAACATGATTTTAGACAATATTCATTGAAAAAGCTTTTTTAAATCACATTTGAAAACCCTTCTAAATTGTATTCTACGTCTGTCCTTCTAGTGCTGAACGTAAAAAAATATTTTAGACCCTTTTCATGTAAAATGTAGAAAAAATATTTTTCACCTCTGTTATAAAAAAATTGTATCCCTTCATATGCCGAACTAGTTGCATTGTGGATTTTAACTAAAACATGTTTTTAGAAAATATTCATAGAATTATTTATTTTTAAATCACATTTGAAAACCCTTGTATGTTATATTCTTCATACATCCTTCTAGTGCTGAACGTTAAAACATATTTTAGACCCTTTTCATGCAAAATGTATAAAAATATTTTTCACGTTTGTTAAAAAAACAATTGTATCCCTTCATATGCCCAACTAGTTGCATTGTGGATTTTGCCTAAAACATGATTTTAGACAATATTCATTGAATTATTTAAAAAAAAATCACATTCGAAAACCCTTGTATGTTGAATTCTACATATGTCCTTCTAGTGCTGAATGTTAAAAAAATATTTTAGAACCTTTTCATAATAAAAATGTATAAAAAATATTTTTCACGTTTGTTATAAAAAAAATATGTATCCCTTCATATGCTGAACTAGTTGCATTGTGGATTTAGCCTAAAAAACATGATTTTAGAAAATATTCATTGATTTTTTATTTATTTTTTATCACATTTGAAAACCCTTGTATGTTGAAATTTACATATGTCCTTCTAATGCTGAACGAAAAAAAAATATTTTAGACGCTTTTCATGCAAAATGTATAAAAAATATTTTTCACGTTTGTTATAAAAAACATTTTATCCCTTCATATGCCGAACTAGTTGCATTGTGGATTTTGCCTAAAACATGATTTTAGAAAATATTCATTGAATTATTTTTTTTTAAATCACATTTGAAAAATCTTGTATGTTATATTCTACATACAGTAATCCCTCGTTTATCGCGGGGGTTACGTTCCGAAAATGACCCGCGATAAGTGAAATCCGCGAAATAGAAAACTTTTTTTTTTTTACAATTAGTAACTATTACATGTATACAAATACAGTGACTCACGTGTAGGCCGTTTCACTGCTCTTCAGACTGGGCCGCTGCATCCCGACTGCGCTCTGCAGTGTTCTCTTCTTCTGAAGCCGCGGTGCAGGTGTGTTTGTTCGGGAGAAGAACATAGTGATAGGCAGCTGTTGTCGCTCTTTTTTCTTCTTTGCAAAAAGATCCTTGTACACCGACATGCCACCATCGATTACGTTGGAGAACTGTAACGAACGGCTCATCAAAGGGTCCCATTCCTCAGCTACTCGCTTAAGTTCAGTGGCCATTCGCACCATGGTTGCTAAGCGACCAAGCGTTAGTCCTTCCTCCTCATCTCTCGTGTCCTCTTCTCCCTCTTCTCTTTCATCGTCGCTTTGTGGCTTTGTCATTTCTGCCAGCTCTGCATCGGTCAATTTCTGCCAGCTCTGCATCGGTCAGCGGCTGTGCGTCTCCATCAATCAGGGCGTTTATGTCATCCGGACTCATGTCATTAAAGCCGTCTCCTCCAATCTGTTTAGCCAGATTCACAGCTGTTTCTACGGCAGAGTGGTGGACCTCGTCAAGCGAGCCTCCGGTTGCGTTTTGCACTGCCTCTGGCCATAGTTTTTTCCAGCAGGCCTTCAGAGTTTCCGTTTTCATTTCCTGAATGGCCCTCTGAATGTTTTGGAGACACGATGCGATGGTGTAGTCCTTCAGTGAGAAATCTTGATCCGAGTCCATAGCGTCAACAAGATGTTGCAGGGTGTTGCGCGTATAGAGAGCCTTGAAAGCACGGATGACTCCTTGGTCCATGGGCTGAATCAGGGATGTAGTGTTTGGCGGCAGAAATTCGATTTGCACACCATCATATGCCAAATCATTACCGTGACCTCCGGCGTTGTCAAGGAGCAGAAGCACTTTAAAGTCCAGTCCCTTTCCTCTCAAATAACACTTGACCTCCGGGATGAAACAGTTTTTTGAACCAATCCAGATTGAGCGCTTTTGTCATCCAAGCCTTTGCATTGTACATCCAGTAAACAGGCAAATCATCCTTATTTTTTGTTTTTCAGCGCCCTGGGATTTTTTAGACCTGTAAATCAGCCCGGTTTAATCATGAAACCTCGGCATTTCCGCACATAGCCAGGGTCAAACGGTCTTTGTGAACTTTAAATCCTGGGGCTTTGGCTTCTTCCTGCATGATGAAGGTGCGGGAGGGCATTCGTTTCAAAATAAGGCAGTCTCATCCATGTTAAAAAACTTGTTCGGGCTTATATCCCCCCTCCTCAATGATCGCTTGAATTTATTGTTCACGAAGGCTTCTGCCTCAGCTGGTATCCGCAGACGCCATCTCACCGTGCAGACAAACATTTTAAGTCCAAAGCGTTTCTTAAACTTTTTCAAACCAGCCCTTGCTTGCATTAAATGCGCTTTGGCACTTTGTCAGCAGCACTTGCTGGGGGCCTGGCATCCTCTCCCACTGTGTCAGCAGCACTTGCTGAGGGCCCGCATCCTCTCCCTCTTCCCCCGTCACTGACAGCAAAGTTTTCATACAGCATTCTCGCTTTTGTGCAGATAACGTTTGTATCCAGGGTTATGTTTTTCCTGCAGTCATTAGTCCACAGAGCTAATGCCGTCTCCATCCGTACCATGGTCTTGTTGCGGACAGTTACAACCCTTTTTGCATTCAGATAAAAATTGACTGCTGCTGTCGTCCTTATGTTTTTTTCCTCCTTCTTTATGTAACGAACGGAAGATTCATTGATTCCGTAATGGCGAGTAACGGCTGCATAGCTTTTACCTTCCCTTAGCATCTGTCACGATCGTCTGAAGGAGGAGACCAATGCGCAGCTGCTGAAAGTGAACATGATGACTTTATTAACTTAAAGCAACCACGAAGAAAAACAACAAATGACGATCCGTGAAGTTCTATACTGAATACTACTAACAGCAACAAAGAAACAATAACCCTACAACACAAAGTGAACTCACACAGTATAAATATGGCTCCCAATCAGAGATAACGAGCCGACAGCTGACACTCGTTACCTCCGATTGGGAGTCATACGACTAATCAAGAACAATTAACCAAACATAGAAAATGCACAACCAGAAATCCCCCAACATAGAAATACACCCAAACAATGAAACTAAACAACCCTGGCTCAAATATCAAGGTCCGTGGAGCCAGAGTGTCACATTACCCCTAAAGGTGCGACCTCCGGGCGCACCAGCATACAGTCTCGGGAGGGTCTGGGTGGCGTCTGTCCCTGGTGGCGGCTCTGGCCCAGGTCGTGGTCCCCACCCCCACCTTAGTCACTATCCGCTTCCGTATTCCCTTCCTCATGACCACCCCCAACTAAACCCCACTGGATTAAGGGGCGGCACCGGACTACGGGGCAGTACCGACTAAGGGGCAGTACCTGACTAGATGGCGGATCCTGGCTGGCTGGCTCTGGGCGATCCTGGCGGGACGGCTCTGCGGATCCTGGCCAGGGACGGCTCTGGCGGATCCTGGCGGGACGGCTCTGGCGGATCCAGGCTGGACGGCTCTGGCGGATCCTGGCTGGACGGCTCTGGCGGATCCTGGCTGGACGGCTCTGGCGGATCCTGGCTGGACGGCTCTGGCGGATCCTGGCTGGACGGCTCTGGCGGATCCTTGCTGGACGGCTCTGACGGATCCTGGCTGGGACGGCTCTGGCGGATCCTGGCTAGACGGTTCTGGCGGATCCTGGCTGGACAGCTCTGGCGGATCCTGGCTGGACGGCTCTGGCGGATCCTGGCAGGACGGCTCTGGCGGATCCTGGCGGACGGCTCTGCGCGGATCCTGGCGGGACGGCTCTGGCGGATCCAGGCTGGACCCGGCTCTGGCGGATCCTGGCTGGACGGCTCTGGCGGATCCTGGCCGGACGGCTCTGGCGGATCCTGGCTGGGCGGCTCTGGCGGATCCTGGCTGGACGGCTCTGGCGGATCCTTGCTGGACGGCTCTGACGGATCCTGGCTGGCCCGGCTCTGGGCGGATCCTGGCTAAGACGGTTCTGGCGGATCCTGGCTGGACAGCTCTGGCGGATCCTGGCTGGACGGCTCTGGCGGATCCTGGCAGGACGGGCTCTGGCGGATCCTGGCTGGCTGACGGATCTGGCGGATCCTGGCGGGCTGACGGATCTGGCTGCTCGTGGCTGGCTGACGGATCTGGCTGCTCATGGCCTGGCTGACGGATCTGGCTGCTCATGGCTGGCTGGCCGGATCTGGCTGCTCGCGGCTGGCTGACGGGTCTGGCTGCTCATCAGCTGGCTGACGGGTCTGGCTGCTCGCGGCTGGCTTGACGGATCTGGTTGCTCATGGCTGGCTGACGGATCTGGCTGCTCATGGCTGGCTGACGGATCTGGCTGCTCATGGCTGGCTGACGGATCTGGCTGCTCATGGCTGGCTGACGGATCTGGCTCGCTCATAGCTGGCTGACGGATCTGGCTGCTCATGGCTGGCTGACGGGTCTGGCTGCTCATGGCTGGCGGAAGGCTCTGGCTGATCCCTGTCTGGCGGAAGGCTCTGGCTGATCCGGTCTGACGGAAGGCTCTGGCTGCTCCTGTCTGGCGGGAAGGCTCTGGCTGCTCCTGTCTGGCGGAAGGGGCTCTGGCTGCTCCTGTCTAAGCGGAAGGCTCTGGCTGATCCTGTCTGGCGGAAGGCTCTGGCTGATCCTGTCTGGCGGAAGGCTCTGGCTGATCCTGTCTGGCGGAGAGCTCTAAGCGGCTCCGGGTCTGACGGACGGCTCTGAAGGCTCATGGCAGACGGGCGGCTTTGCAGGCTCAGTACAGGCCGGCAGTTCAGACGAGCGTTGGGCAGACGGACAGTTCAGACGGCGTTGGGCAGACGGGCAGTTCAGGCGCCCGTTGGGCAGAACGGGCAGTTCAGACTGGCGTTGAGCAGACGGGCAGTTCAGACGGCGTTGGGCAGACACGGGCAGTTCAGGCGCCGTTGGGCAGACGGCCAGTTCAGGCCGCTGGCGACGCATCGTGGACCTGGTGCGTGGGTAGGAACAGGCCGGACCGTACACGGGAACACCCACCACTGGCCTTAACTGGGGATCAAGAACGGACCGGACCAGACTGGGAACACACTTCAGTCTCTCATGCCGTGCCACAACAACTTCCCTCCCTCTACTCGCCAATGGCTCCCGTAATCTGATAGCCTTCTCTCCTTTTCTCCCTGTGGCAGCCTCCTGCTGTCCAGGCGCCCAAGCCATGTGCCCCCAAAAAATTTTTTGGGAGTAACCACGGGCTTCCAGCCTCGACTCCGCCTTTCCTCTTCATACCACCTCCTCTGGCTGCAGCTGCCTCCGCTCTTCACGAGGGCGGTGATATTCCTCCTCAGACCACCTCCTCTCGGCTGCAGCTGCCCTCCCAGCTCTTCACGAGGGGCGATGATGTTCCTCCCGGTTGTGCCCAAGGACCCTTTCCAGCCCGAATCTCCTCCCATGTCCAAAAGTCCTTAGGAGGCATCCATAACTCCTGTGTCCAGACCCCTTGCTCCTGGAGCGCTGCTAGGTCCTTTTTTGGTGGGTTATTCTGTCACGATCGTCTGAAGGGGAGGAGACCAATGCGCAGCGTTCGCCGAGTGAACATGATGACTTTATTAACTTAAAGCAACCACGAAAGAAAACAACAAATGACGATCCGTAGAAGTTCTATACTGAATACTACTAACAGCAACAGAAACAATAACCCACAACACAAAGTGAACTCACACAGTATAAATATGGCTCCCAATCAGAGATAACGAGCCGACAGCTGACACTACATTTCCTCCGATTGGGAGTCATACGACTAATCAAGAACAATTAACCAAACATAGAAAATGCACAACCAGAAATCCCCAACATAGAAATACACCCAAACAATGAAACTAAACAACCCTGGCTCAAATATCAAGGTCCGTGGGGAGCCAGAGTGTCTCTAGCATGTCCAGAAGTTTAACTTTATCTGAGATAGGTGGACATCTTCCTCGTCTTGGGCCCATCCGCGAGGTGCTTTTGTCGGTCCAGGCCGTTTACGTCGACATTATGGGTTTAGGAGATGTTCGAAATTACAAGATAATTTGGCCAACTTAATGTAAATTTGCCAAGCTGTTTTTATGTACGTACACATAACTGCATGAGACGACAAAATGATAGCACAATTCGTAGCATGTTTTGATACAAGAAGCGGGAGTGAGTTTTTAAGCGAATCAGAATGCAGAGCACAATGCACCAAAAAAAAAAAAATGCATTATGAAAATCCTGAAATAGCGAATCCGCGATAAGTGAACCGCGAAGTGGCGAGGGATCACTGTATATCCTTCTAGTGCTGAACGTTAAAAAATATGTTAGACCCTTTTCATGCCAAATTTATAAAAAATATTTTTCACGTTTTTTATAAAAAAACTTTGTATCCCTTCATATGCCGAACTAGTTTTTTTGTGGATTTTGCCTAAAACATGATTTTAGACAATATTCATTGAAAAAGCTTTTTAAAAAAATCACATTTGAAAACCCTTCTAAATTGTATTCTACGCCTGTCCTTCTAGTGCTGAACGAAAATATTTTAGACCCTTTTCATGCAAAATGTATAAAATATTTTTCACATTTTTATTTAAAAACTTTGTATCCCTTCATATGCCGAACTAGTTTTTTTGTGGATTTTGCCTAAAACATGATTTTAGAAAATATTCATTGAAAAAAGCTTTTTTTAAATCACATTTGAAAACCCTTCTAAATTGTATTCTCACGTCTGTCCTTCTAGTGATGAATGTTAAAAAATATGTTAGACCCTTTTCATGCAAAATTTATAAAAAATATTTTTCACGTTTGTTATAAAAACAATTGTATCCCTTCAGGTAGCTTAGTGGGTAAGAGCGTTGTGCCAGTAACCGAAAGGTCGCTGGTTCTAATCCCGACCGACTAGGTGAAAAATCTGTCGATGTGCCCTTAAGCAAGGCACTTAACCCTAATTGCTCCTGTAAGTCGCTCTGGATAAGAGCGTCTGCTAAATGACTAAAATGTAAATGTAAATATGCCGAACTAGTTGCATTGTGGATTTTGCCTAAAACATGATTTTAGACAATATTCATTGAATATTTTTTTAATCACATTTGAAAACCCTTGTATGTTGAATTCTACATATGTCCTTCTAGTGCTGAATGTTAAAAAAATATTTTAGAACCTTTTCATGCAAAATGTAGAAAAAATATTTTTCACCTCTGTTATAAAAAAATTTTTATCCCTTCATATGCCAAACTAGTTGCATTATGGATTTTGCCTAAAACATGATTTTAGACAATATTCATTGAAAAAGCTTTTTTTAAATCACATTTGAAAACCCTTCTAAATTGTATTCTACGTCTGTCCTTCTAGTGCTGAACGTAAAAAAATATTTTAGACCCTTTTCATGTAAAGGTGTAGAAAAAATATTTTTCACCTCTGTTATAAAAAAATTGTATCCCTTCATATGCCGAACTAGTTGCATTGTGGTTTTAACTAAAACATGATTTTAGAAAATATTCATAGGAATTATTTTTTTAAATCACATTTGAAAACCCTTGTATGTTATATTCTTCATACATCCTTCTAGTGCTGAACGTTAAAACATATTTTAGAACCTTTTCATTTAAAATGTATAAAAAATATTTTCACGTTTGTTATAAAAAAATTGTATCCCTTCCTATGCCGAACTAGTTGCATTGTGGATTTTGCCTAAAACATGATATTAGACAATATTCATTGAAAAAAGATTTTAAAAAAAATCACATTTGAAAACCCTTCTAAATTGTATTCTACGCCTGTCCTTCTAGTGCTGAACGTAAAAAAATATTTTAGACCCTTTTCATGCAAAATGTATAAAAAAATATATTTCACATTTTTTATTTAAAAAAACGTTGTATCCCTTCATATGCCGAACTAGTTTTTTTGTGGATTTTGCCTAAAACATGATTTTAGAAAATATTCATTGAAAAAAGATTTTTTTAAATCACATTTGAAAACCCTTCTAAATTGTATTCTACGTCTGTCCTTCTAGTGATGAATGTTAAAAAATATGTTAGACCCTTTTCATGCAAAATTTATAAAAAAATATTTTTCACGTTTTTTATAAAAAAACGTTGTATCCCTTCATATGCCGAACTAGTTTTTTGTGGATTTTGCCTAAAAACATGATTTTAGACAATATTCATTGAAAAAAGCTTTTAAAAATCACATTTGAAAACCCTTCAAAATTGTATTCTACGTCTGTCCTTCTAGTGCTGAACGTGAAAAAATATTTTAGACCCTTTTCATGCAAAATGTATAAAAAATATTTTTCACATTTTTTATTTAAAAACGTTGTATCCCTTCATATGCCGAACTAGTTTTTTTTGGGATTTTGCCTAAAACATGATTTTAGAAAATATTCATTGAAAAAATATTTTTTTAAAATCACATTTGAAAACCCTTCTAAATTGTATTCTCGTCTGTCCTTCTAGTGATGAATGTTAAAAAATATGTTAGACCCTTTTCATGCAAAGTTTATAAAAATATTTTTCACGTTTTCAATAAAAAAACGTTGTATCCCTTCATATGCCGAACTAGTTTTTTGTGGATTTTGCCTAAAACATGATTTTAGACAATATTCATTGAAAAAAGCTTTTTAAAAAATCACATTTGAAAACCCTTCAAAATTGTATTCTACGCCTGTCCTTCTAGTGCTGAACGTAAAAAAAATATTTTAAGACCCCTTTTCATGCAAAATGTATAAAAAATGTTACTCACGTTTGTTATAAAAAAAAATTGTATCCCTTCATATGCCGAACTAGTTGCATTGTGGATTTTGCCTAAAACATGATTTTAGAAAATATTCATAGAATTATTTTTTTAGAGCACATTTGAAAACCCTTGTATGTTATATTCTTCATACGTCCTTCCTAGTGCTGAACGTTAAAACATATATTTTAGACCCTTTTCATGCAAAATGTATAAAAATATTTTTCACGCTTTGTTATAAAAACAATTGTATCCCTTCAGGTAGCTTAGTGGGTAAGAGCGATGTGCCAGTAAACCGAAAGGTCGCATTTGGTTCTAATCCCTGAGCCGACTAGGTGAAAAATCTGTCGATGTGCCCTTAAGCAAGGCACTTAACCCTAATTGCTCCTGTAAGTCGCTCTGGATAAGAGCGTCTGCTAAATGACTAAAATGTAAATGTAATATGCCGAACTAGTTGCATTGTGGATTTTGCCTAAAACATGATTTTAGACAATATTCATTGAAAAAAGCTTTTTTAAATCACATTTGAAAACCCTTCTAAATTGTATTCTACGTCTGTCCTTCTACTGCTGAACGTAAAAAAATATTTTAGACCCTTTTCATGTAAAATGTAGAAAAAATATTTTTCACCTCTGTTATAAAAAAATTGTATCCCTTCATATGCCGAACTAGTTGCATTGTGGATTTTAACTAAAACATGATTTTAGAAAATATTCATAGAATTTTTTTTTTTTAAATCACATTTGAAAACCCTTGTATGTTATATTCTTCATACATCCTTCTAGTGCTGAACGTTAAAACATATTTTGGACCCTTTTCATGCCAAAATGTATAAAAATATTTTCACGCGTTTGTTAAAAAAACAATTGTATCCCTTCATATGCCCAACTAGTTGCATTGTGGATTTTGCCTAAAACATGATTTTAGACAATATTCATTGAATTATTTTTAAAAATCACATTCGAAAACCCTTGTATGTTGAATTCTACATATGTCCTTCTAGTGCTGAATGTTAAAAAAATATTTTAGAACCTTTTCATGCAAAATGTATAAAAATATTTTTCAAGTTTGTTATAAAAAAATGTATCCCTTCATATGCTGAACTAGTTGCATTGTGGATTTAGCCTAAAACATGATTTTAGAAAATATTTATTGATTTTTTAATTTTTTTATCACATTTGAAAACCCCTTGTATGTTGGAAATTTACATATGTCCTTCTAATGCTGAACGTAAAAAAAATATTTTAGACGCTTTTCATGCAAAATGTATAAAAAATATTTTTCACGTTTGTTATAAAAAACATTTTATCCCTTCATATGCCGAACTAGTTTTTTTGTGGATTTTGCCTAAAACATGATTTTAGACAATATTCATTGAAAAAAGCTTTTTAAAAAATCACATTTGAAAACCCTTCTAAATTGTATTCTACATCTGTCCTTCTAGTGCTGAACGTAAAAAAATATATTAGACCCTTTTCATGCAAAATGTATAAAAATATTATTCACGTATGTTTATAAAAAAATTGTATCCCTTCATATGCCGAACTAGTTGCATTGTGGATTTTGCCTAAAACATGATTTTAGACAATATTCATTGAAAAAAGCTTTCAAAAAATCACATTTGAAAACCCTTCTAAATTGTATTCTACGCCTGTCCTTCTAGTGCTGAACGTAAAAAATATTTTAGACCCTTTTCATGCAAAATGTATAAGAAATATTTTTCACATTTTTATTTAAAACTTTGTATCCCTTCATATGCCGAACTAGTTTTTTGTGTGGATTTTGCCTTAAACATGATTTTTGAAAATATTCATTGAAAAAGCTTTTTTTTATAAATCACATTTGAAAACCCTTCTAAATTGTATTCAACGTCTGTCCTTCTAGTGATGAATGTTAAAAAAATATGTTAGACCTTTTCATGCAAAATTTATAAAAATATTTTTCACGTTTTTTTATAAAAAAACGTTGTATCCTCATATGCCGAACTAGTTGCATTGTGGATTTTGCCTAAAACATGATTTTAGAAAATATTCATTGAATTATTTTTTAAAAATCACATTTGAAAAACTTGTATGTTATATTCTACATATATCCTTCTAGTGCTGAACGTTAAAAAAATATGTTAGACCCTTTTCATGCCAAATTTATAAAAATATTTTTTCACGTTTTTTATAAAAAAACTTTGTATCCCTTCATATGCCGAACTAGTTTTTTTGTGGATTTTGCCTAAAACATGATTTTTTAGACAATATTCATTGAAAAAAGCTTTTTAAAAAATCACATTTGAAAACCCTTCTAAATTGTATTCTACATCTGTCCTTCTAGTGCTGAACGAAAAAAAATATATTAGACCCTTTTCATGCAAAATGTATAAAAATATTATTCACTTTTGTTATAAAAAAAAATTTATCCCTTCATATGCCGAACAAGTTGCATTGTGGATTTTGCCTAAAACATGATTTTAGACAATATTCATTGAAAAAAGCTTTTTTTTAAATCACATTTGAAAACCCTTCTAAATTGTATTCTACGTCTGTCCTTCTAGTGCTGAACGTAAAAAAATATATTAGACCCTTTTCATGCAAAATGTATAAAAATATTATTCACTTTTTGTTATAAAAAAATGTATCCCTTCATATGCCGAACTAGTTGCATTGTGGATTTTGCCTAAAAACATGATTTTAGACAATATTCATTGAATATTTTTTTTAATCACATTTGAAAACCCTTGTATGTTGAATTCTACATATGTCCTTCTAGTGCTGAATGTTAAAAAAATATTTTAGAACCTTTTCATTTAAAATGTATAAAAAATATTTTTCTACGTTTGTTATAAAAAAAGTTGTATCCCTTCCCTATGCCGAACTAGTTGCATTGTGGATTTTTGCCTAAAACATGATTTTAGACAATATTCATTGAAAAAAGCTTTTAAAAAAAATCACATTTGAAAACCCTTCTAAATTTTATTCTACGCCTGTCCTTCTAGTGCTGAACGTAAAAAAAATATTTTAGACCCTTTTCATGCAAAATGTATAAAAATATTTTTCACATTTTTTTATTTAAAAACGTTGTATCCCTTCATATGCCGAACTAGTTTTTTTGTGGATTTTGCCTAAAACATGATTTTAGAAAATATTCATTGAAAAAGATTTTTTTAAATCACATTTGAAAACCCTTCTAAATTGTATTCTCACGGCTGTCCTTCTAGTGATGAATGTTAAAAAATATGTTAGACCCTTTTAATGCAAAATTTATAAAAAATATTTTTCACGTTTTTTATAAAAAAACTTTGTATCCCTTCATATGCCGAACTAGTTTTTTTGTGGATTTTGCCTAAAACATGATTTTAGACAATATTCATTGAAAAAGCTTTTTAAAAATCACATTTGAAAACCCTTCAAAATTGTATTCTACGCCTGTCCTTCTAGTGCTGAACGTTAAAAAAATATGTTAGACCCTTTTCATGCCAAATTTATAAAAAAATATTTTTCACGTTTTTATAAAAAAACCTTGTATCCCTTCATATGCCGAACTAGTTTTTTTGTGGATTTTGCCTAAAACATGATTTTAGACAATATTCATTGAAAAAAGCTTTTTAAAAATCACATTTGAAAACCCTTCTAAATTGTATTCTACATCTGTCCTTCTAGTGCTGAACGTAAAAAAAATATATTAGACCCTTTTCATGCAAAATGTATAAAAAATATTATTCACTTTTGTTATAAAAAAATTTATCCCTTCATATGCCGAACTAGTTGCATTGTGGATTTTGCCTAAAACATGATTTTAGACAATATTCATTGAAAAAGCTTTTTTTAAATCACATTTGAAAACCCTTCTAAATTGTATTCTACGTCTGTCCTTCTAGTGCTGAACGTAAAAAAATATTTTAGACCCTTTTCATGTAAAAATGTAGAAAAAATATTTTTCACCTCTGTTATAAAAAAAATTGTATCCCTTCATATGCCGAACTAGTTGCATTGTGATTTTAACTAAAACATGATTTTAGAAAATATTCATAGAATTATTTTTTTATAAAATCATATTTGAAAACCCTTGTATGTTATATTCTTCATACATCCTTCTAGTGCTGAACGTTAAAACATATTTTAGACCTATTTCATGCAAAATGTATAAAAATATTTTTCACGTTTGTTAAAAAACAATTGTATCCCTTCATATGCCCAACTAGTTGCATTGTGTATTTTGTCTAAAACATGATTTTAGACAATATTCATTGAATTATTTTTTAAAAAATCACATTCGAAAACCCTTGTATGTTGAATTCTACATATGTCCTTCTAGTGCTGAATGTTAAAAATATTTTAGAACCTTTTCATGCAAAATGTATAAAAATATTTTTCAAGTTTGTTATAAAAAAATGTATCCCTTCATATGCTGAACTAGTTGCATTGTGGATTTAGCCTAAAACATGATTTTAGAAAATATTTATTGATTTTTTTTATTTTTTTATCACATTTGAAAACCCTTGTATGTTGAAATTTACATATGTCCTTCTAATGCTGAACGTAAAAAAATATTTTAGACGCTTTTCATGCAAAATGTATAAAAAATATTTTTCACGTTTGTTATAAAAAAAACATTTTATCCCTTCATATGCCGAACTAGTTTTTTTTGTGGATTTTGCCTAAAACATGATTTTAGACAATATTCATTGAAAAAAGCTTTTTAAAAAATCACATTTGAAAACCCTTCTAAATTGTATTCTACATCTGTCCTTCTAGTGCTGAAACGTTAAAAAAATATATTAGACCCTTTTTGCAAAATGTATAAAAAATATTATTCACGTATGTTATAAAAAAATTGTATCCCTTCATATGCCGAACTAGTTGCATTGTGGATTTTGCCTAAAACATGATTTTAGACAATATTCATTGAAAAAAAGCTTTCAAAAAATCACATTTGAAAACCCTTCTAAATTGTATTCTAACGCTCTGTCCTTCAGTGCTGAACGTAAAAAAATATTTTAGACCCTTTTCATGCAAAATGTATAAAAATATTTTTCAGTTTTATTTATAAAACTTTGTATCCCTTCATATGCCGAACTAGTTTTTTGTGTGGATTTTGCCTAAAACATGATTTTGCAAATATTCATTGAAAAAAGCTTTTTTTAAATCACATTTGAAAACCCTTCTAAATTGTATTCTACGTCTGTCCTTCTAGTGATGAATGTTAAAAAATATGTTAGACCCTTTTCATGCAAAATTTATAAAAATATTTTTCACGTTTTTTATAAAAAACGTTGTATCCCTTCATATGCTGAACTAGTTGCATTGTGGATTTTGCCTAAAACATGATTTTAGAAAATATTCATTGAATTATTTTTTAAAAATCACATTTGAAAAACCTTGTATGTTATATTCTACATATATCCTTCTAGTGCTGAACGTTAAAAAATATGTTAGACCCTTTTTCATGCCAAATTTATAAAAAATATTTTTCACGTTTTTTTATAAAAAAAAACTTTGTATCCCCTTCATATGCCGAACTAGTTTTTTTTGTGGATTTTGCCTAAAACATGATTTTAGACAATATTCATTGAAAAAAGCTTTTTAAAAAATCACATTTGAAAACCCTTCTAAATTGTATTCTACATCTGTCCTTCTAGTGCTGAACGTAAAAAAAATATATTAGACCCTTTTCATGCAAAATGTATAAAAAATATTATTCACTTTTGTTATAAAAAAAAATGTATCCCTTCATATGCCGAACTAGTTGCATTGTGGATTTTGCCTAAAACATGATTTTAGACAATATTCATTGAATATTTTTTTTTAATCACATTTGAAAACCCTTGTATGTTGAATTCTACATATGTCCTTCTAGTGCTGAATGTTAAAAAAATATTTTAGAACCTTTTCATTTAAAATGTATAAAAAATATTTTTCACGTTTGTTATAAAAAAAATTGTATCCCTTCCTATGCCGAACTAGTTGCATTGTGGATTTTGCCTAAAACATGATTTTAGACAATATTCATTGAAAAAGCTTTTAAAAAATCACATTTGAAAACCCTTCTAAATTTTATTCTACGCCTGTCCTTCTAGTGCTGAACGTAAAAAAATATTTTAGACCCTTTTTAATGCAAAATTTATAAAAAATATTTTCACGTTTTTATAAAAAAACTTTGTATCCCTTCATATGCCGAACTAGTTTTTTGTGGATTTTGCCTAAAACATGATTTTAGACAATATTCATTGAAAAAAAGCTTTTAAAAAATCACATTTGAAAACCCTTCAAAATTGTATTCACGTCTGTCCTTCTAGTGCTGAACGTAAAAAAATATTTTAGACCCTTTTCATGCAAAATGTATAAAAAATATTTTTCACATTTTTTATTTAAAAAACTTTGTATCCCTTCATATGCCGAACTAGTTTTTTGTGTGGATTTTGCCTAAAACATGATTTTTGAAAATATTCATTGAAAAAAGCTTTTTTTTAAATCACATTTGAAAACCCTTCTAAATTGTATTCTACGTCTGTCCTTCTAGTGATGAATGTTAAAAAATATGTTAGACCCTTTTCATGCAAAATTTATAAAAAATATTTTTCACGTTTTTTATAAAAAAACGTTGTATCCCTTCATATGCCGAACTAGTTGCATTGTGGATTTTGCCTAAAACATGATTTTGAAAATATTCATTGAATTATTTTTTAAAAATCACATTTGAAAAACCCTTGTATGTTATATTCTACATATATCCTTCTAGTGCTGAACGTTAAAAAAATATGTTAGACCCTTTTCATGCCAAGATTTATAAAAAAATATTTTTCCACGTTTTTTTATAAAAAAACTTTGTATCCCTTCATATGCCGAACTAGTTTTTTTTGTGGATTTTGCCTAAAACATGATTTTAGACAATATTCATTGAAAAAAGCTTTTTAAAAAATCACATTTGAAAACCCTTCTAAATTGTATTCTACATCTGTCCTTCTAGTGCTGAACGTAAAAAAATATATTAGGACCCTTTTCATGCAAAATGTATAAAAATATTATTCACTTTTGTTATAAAAAAAATGTATCCCTTCATATGCCGAACTAGTTGCATTGTGGATTTTGCCTAAAACATGATTTTAGACAATATTCATTGAATATTTTTTAATCACATTTGAAAACCCTTGTATGTTGAATTCTACATATGTCCTTCTAGTGCTGAATGTTAAAAAAATATTTTAGAACCTTTTCATTTAAAATGTATAAAAATATTTTTTCACGTTTGTTATAAAAAAATTGTATCCCTTCCTATGCCGAACTAGTTGCATTGTGGATTTTGCCTAAAACATGATTTTAGACAATATTCATTGAAAAAGCTTTTAAAAAAATCACATTTGAAAACCCTTCTAAATTTTATTCTACGCCTGTCCTTCTAGTGCTGAACGTAAAAAAAATATTTTAGACCCTTTTCATGCAAAATGTATAAAAATATTTTTCACATTTTTTATTAAAAACGTTGTATCCCTTCACATGCCGAACTAGTTTTTTGTGGATTTTGCCTAAAACATGATTTTAGAAAATATTCATTGAAAAAGATTTTTTTAAATCACATTTGAAAACCCTTCTAAATTGTATTCTACGGCTGTCCTTCTAGTGATGAATGTTAAAAAATATGTTAGACCCTTTTAATGCAAAATTTATAAAAAATATTTTTTCACGTTTTTTATAAAAAAACTTTGTATCCCTTCATATAGCCGAACTAGTTTTTTTGTGGATTTTGCCTAAAACATGATTTTAGACAATATTCATTGAAAAAAGCTTTTTAAAAAATCACATTTGAAAACCCTTCAAAATTGTATTCTACGATCTGTCCTTCTAGTGCTGAACGTAAAAAAATATTTTAGACCCTTTTCATGCAAATGTATAAAAAATATTTTTCACGTTTTTTATTTAAAAAACTTTGTATCCCTTCATATGCCGAACTAGTTTTTGTGTGGATTTTGCCTAAAACATGATTTTTGAAAATATTCATTGAAAAAAGCTTTTTTAAATCACATTTGAAAACCCTTCTAAATTGTATTCTACGTCTGTCCTTCTAGTGATGAATGTTAAAAAATATGTTAGACCCTTTTCATGCAAAATTTATAAAAATATTTTTTCATCTTTTTTATAAAAAACGTTGTATCCCTTCATATGCTCGAACTAGTTTTTTTGGATTTTTGCCTAAAACATGATTTTAGAAAATATTCATTGAAAAATATTTTTTTAAAATCACATTTGAAAAACCCTTCTAAATTGTATTCTCACGTCTGTCCTTCTAGTGATGAATGTTAAAAAATATGTTAGACCCTTTTTCATGCAAAATTTATAAAAATATTTTTCACGTTTTCAATAAAAAAAACGTTGTATCCCTTCATATGCCGAACTAGTTTTTTTGTGGATTTTGCCTAAAACATGATTTTAGACAATATTCATTGAAAAAAGCTTTTAAAAAATCACATTTGAAAAACCCCTTCAAATTGTATTCTACGTCTGTCCTTCTAGTGCTGAACGTAAAAAAAATATTTTAGACCCTTTTCATGCAAAATGTATAAAAAATATTTTCACATTTTTTATTTAAAAAACTTTGTATCCCTTCATATGCGAACTAGTTTTTTGTGTGGATTTTGCCTAAAACATGATTTTGAAAATATTCATTGAAAAAAGCTTTTTTTAAATCACATTTGAAAACCCTTCTAAATTGTATTCTACGTCTGTCCTTCTAGTGATGAATGTTAAAAAATATGTTAGACCCTTTTAATGCAAAATTTATAAAAAATATTTTTCACGTTTTTTATAAAAAAACTTTGTATCCCTTCATTGCCGAACTAGTTTTTTTGTGGATTTTGCCTAAAACATGATTTTTAGACAATATTCATTGAAAAAAGCTTTTAAAAAATCACATTTGAAAACCCTTCAAAATTGTATTCTACGTCTGTCCTTCTAGTGCTGAACGTAAAAAAATATTTTAGACCCTTTTCATGCAAAATGTATAAAAAATATTTTTCACATTTTTTATTTAAAAAACTTTGTATCCTCTTCATATGCCGAACTAGTTTTTGTGTGGATTTTGCCTAAAACATGATTTTTGAAAATATTCATTGAAAAAAAGCTTTTTAAATCACATTTGAAAACCCTTCTAAATTGTATTCTACGTCTGTCCTTCTAGTGATGAATGTTAAAAAATATGTTAGACCCTTTTCATGCAAAATTTATAAAAAATATTTTTCACGTTTTTTATAAAAACGTTTGTATCCCTTCATATGCCCGAACTAGTTTTTTTGTGGATTTTGCCCTAAAACATGATTTTGGACAATATTCATTGAAAAAGCTTTTTAAAAAAATCACATTTGAAAACCCTTCAAAATTGTATTCTACGTCTGTCCTTCTAGTGCTGAACGTAAAATAAATATTTTAGACCCTTTTCATGCAAAATGTATAAAAAAATGTTACTCACGTTTGTTATAAAAAAATTGTATCCCTTCATATGCCGAACTAGTTGCATTGTGGATTTTGCCTAAAACATGATTTTAGAAAATATTCATAGAATTATTTTTTTTAGAGCACATTTGAAAACCCTTGTATGTTATATTCTTCATACGTCCTTCTAGTGCTGAACGTTAAAACATATTTTAGACCCTTTTTCATGCAAAATGTATAAAAATATTTTTCACGTTTGTTATAAAAACAATTGTATCCCTTTCAGGTAGCTTAGTGGGTAAGAGCGTTGTCTAGTAACCGAAAGTGGTGGTTCTAATCCCCGAGCCGAAGGTGAAAAATCTGTCGATGTGCCCTTAAGCAAGGCACCAACCTAATTGCTCCTGTAAGTTGCTCTGGATAAGAGCGTCTGCTAAATGACTAAAATGTAAATGTAAATATGCCGAACTAGTTGATTGTGGATTTTGCCTAAAACATGATTTTAGACAATATTCATTGAATATTTTTTTTTTAATCACATTTGAAAACCCTTGTATGTTGAATTCTACGCCTGTCCTTCTAGTGCTGAACGTAAAAAAAATATTTTAGACCCTTTTCATGCAAAATGTATAAAAAATATTTTTCACATTTTTTTATTTAAAAACTTTGTATCCTTCATATGCCGAACTAGTTTTTTTTGTGGATTTTGCCTAAAACATGATTTTAGAAAATATTCATTGAAAAAAGCTTTTTTTTAAATCACATTTGAAAACCCTTCTAAATTGTATTCTACGTCTGTCCTTCTAGTGATGAATGTTAAAAATATGTTAGACCCTTTTCATGCAAAATTTATAAAAATATTTTTCACGTTTTTTATAAAAAAACGTTGTATCCCTTCATATGCCGAACTAGTTGCATTGTGGATTTTGCCTAAAACATGATTTTAGAAAATATTCATTGAATTATTTTTTTAAAAAAATCACATTTGAAAAACCTTGTATGTTATATTCTACATATATCCTTCTAGTGCTGAACGTTAAAAAAATATGTTAGACCCTTTTCATGCCAAATTTATAAAAATATTTTTCACGTTTTTTTATAAAAAAATTGTATCCCTTCATATGCCGAACTAGTTGCATTGTGGATTTTGCCTAAAACATGATTTTAGACAATATTCATTGAAAAAAGCTTTTTAAAAAATCACATTTGAAAACCCTTCTAAATTGTATTCTACATATGTCCTTCTAGTGCTGAACGTAAAAAAAATATATTAGACCCTTTTCATGCAAAATGTATAAAAAATATTATTCACGTTTGTTATAAAAAAATTGTATCCCTTCATATGCCGAACTAGTTGCATTGTGGATTTTGCCTAAAACATGATTTTAGACAATATTCATTGAATATTTTTTTTTAATCACATTTGAAAACCCTTGTATGTTGAATTCTACATAAGTCCTTCTAGTGCTGAATGTTAAAAAAATATTTTAGAACCTTTTCATTTAAAATGGTATAAAAAATATTTTCACGTTTGTTTTAAAAAAATTGTATCCCTTCCTATGCCGAACTAGTTGCATTGTGGATTTTGCCTAAAACATGATTTTAGACAATATTCATTGAAAAAAGCTTTTAAAAAATCAACATTTGAAAACCCTTCTAAATTGTATTCTACCCCTGTCCTTCTAGTGCTGAACGTAAAAAAAATATTTTAGACCCTTTTCATGCAAAATGTATAAAAATATTTTTCCACATTTTTATTTAAAAAACGTTGTATCCCTTCATATGCCGAACTAGTTTTTTTGTGGATTTTGCCTAAAACATGATTTTAGAAAATATTCGTTGAAAAAAGATTTTTTTTAAATCACATTTGAAAACCCTTCTAAATTGTATTCTACGTCTGTCCTTCTAGTGATGAATGTTAAAAATATGTTAGACCTTTTTAATGCAAAATTTATAAAAAATATTTTTCACGTTTTTTATAAAAAAACGTTGTATCCCTTCATATGCCGAACTAGTTTTTTGTGTGGATTTTGCCTAAAACATGATTTTAGAAAATATTCATTGAAAAAAACTTTTTAAAAAATCACATTTGAAAACCCTTCAAAATTGTATTCTACGTCTGTCCTTCTAGTGCTGAACGTAAAAAAATATTTTAGACCCTTTTCATGCAAAATGTATAAAATATTTTTCACATTTTTTATTTAAAAAACGTTATATCCCTTCATATGCCGAACTAGTTTTTTTTGTGGATTTTGCCTAAAACATGATTTTAGAAAATATTCATTGAAAAAAGCTTTTTTTAAAATCACATTTGAAAACCCTTCTAAATTGTATTCTACGTCTGTCCTTCTAGTGATGAATGTTAAAAAAATATGTTAGACCCTTTTCATGCAAAATTTATAGAAAATATTTTTCACGTTTAAAAAAAAAACTTTGTATCCCTTCATATGCCGAACTAGTTGCATTGTGGATTTTGCCTAAAACATGATTTTAGACAATATTCATTGAATATATTTTTTTAAATCACATTTGAAAACCCTTGTATGTTGAATTCTACATATGTCCTTCTAGTCCTGAATGTTAAAAAAAATATTTTAGAACCTTTTTCATGCAAAATGTATAAAAATATTTTTCACGTTTGTTATAAAAAAAATGGTATCCCCTCCTATGCCGAACTAGTTGCATTATGGATTTTGCCTAAAACATGATTTTTAGACAATATTCATTGAAAAAAAGCTTTTTTAAATCACATTTGAAAACCCTTCTAAATTGTATTCTACGTCTGTCCTTCTAGTGCTGAACGTAAAAAAATATATTAGACCCTTTTCATGCAAAATGTATAAAAATATTTTCACGTTTGTTATAAAAAAATTGTATCCCTTCATATGCCGAACTAGTTGCATTGTGGATTTTGCCTAAAACATGATTTTAGACAATATTCACTGAAAAAAGCTTTTTTTAAAATCACATTTGAAAACCCTTCTAAATTGTATTCTACATCTGTCCTTCTAGTGCTGAACGTAAAAAAATTTTATTAGACCCTTTTCATGCAAAATGTATAAAAAATATTACTCACGTTTGTTATTAAAAAAAATTGTATCCCTTCATATGCCGAACTAGTTGCATTGTGGATTTTGCCTAAAACATGATTTTAGACAATATTCATTGAATATTTTTGTAATCACATTTGAAAACCCTTGTATGTTGAATTCTACATATGTCCTTCTAGTGCTGAATGTTAAAAAAATATTTTAGAACCTTTTCATTTTAAAATGTATAAAAAATATTTTTCACGTTTGTTATAAAAAAAATTATATCCCTTCCTATGCCGAACTAGTTGCATTTGTGGATTTTGCCTAAAATATGATATTAGACAATATTCATTGAAAAAGCTTTAAAAAATCACATTTGAAAACCCTTCTAAATTGTATTCTACGCCTGTCCTTCTAGTGCTGAACGTAAAAAAATATTTTAGACCCTTTTCATGCAAAATGTATAAAAATATTTTTCACATTTTTTATTTAAAAAACGTTGTATCCCTTCATATGCGAACTAGTTTTTTGTGGATTTTGCCTAAAACATGATTTTAGAAAATATTCATTGAAAAATATTTTTTTTAAATCACATTTGAAAACCCTTCTAAATTGTATTCTACGTCTGTCCTTCTAGTGATGAATGTTAAAAAATATGTTAGACCCCTTTTCATGCAAAATTTATAAAAAAATATTTTTCACGTTTTTATAAAAAACATTGTATCCCTTCATATGCCGAACTAGTTTTTTGTGGATTTTGCCTAAAACATGATTTTAGACAATATTCATTGAAAAAAGCTTTTAAAAAAATCACATTTGAAAACCCTTCAAAATTGTATTCCGTCTGTCCTTCTAGTGCTGAACGTAAAAAAATATTTTAGACCTTTTTCATGCAAAATGTATAAAAATATTTTTTCACATTTTTTATTTTAAAAAACGTTGTATCTCTTCATATGCCGAACTAGTTTTTTTGTGGATTTTGCCTAAAACATGATTTTAGAAAATATTCATTGAAAAATATTTTTTTAAATCACATTTGAAAACCCTTCTAAATTGTATTCTACGTCTGTCCTTCTAGTGATGAATGTTAAAAAATATGTTAGACCCTTTTCATGCAAAATTTATAAAAAATATTTTTCACGTTTTTTATAAAAAACATTGTATCCTCATATGCCGAACTAGTTTTTTTGTGGATTTTGCCTAAAACATGATTTTAGACAATATTCATTGAAAAAAGCTTTTTAAAAAATCACATTTGAAAACCCTTCAAAATTGTATTCTACGTCTGTCCTAGTGCTGAACGTAAAAAAAATATTTTAGACCCTTTTCATGCAAAATGTATAAAAAATATTTTTCACATTTTTTATTTAAAAAAACGTTGTATCTCTTCATATGCCGAACTAGTTTTTTTTGTGGATTTTGCCTAAAACATGATTTTAGAAAATATTCATTGAAAAATATTTTTTTTAAATCACATTTGAAAACCCTTCTAAATTGTATTCTACGTCTGTCCTTCTAGTGATGAATGTTAAAAAATATGTTAGACCCTTTTCATGCAAAATTTATAAAAATATTTTTTCACGTTTTTTATAAAAAACGTTGTATCCCCTTCATATGCCGAACTAGTTTTTTTGTGGATTTTGCCTAAAACATGATTTTAGACAATATTCATTGAAAAAAGCTTTTTAAAAAAATCACATTTGAAAACCCTTCAAAATTGTATTCTACGTCTGTCCTTGTAGTGTTGAACGTAAAAAAATATTTCAGACCCTTTTCATGCAAAAATGTATAAAAAATGTTACTCACGCTTTGTTATAAAAAAAATTGTATCCCTTCATATGCCGAACTAGTTGCATTGTGGATTTTGCCTAAAACATGATTTTAGAAAATTTTCATAGAATTATTTTTTTTTAGAGCACATTTGAAAACCCTTGTATGTTATATTCTTCATACGTCCTTCTAGTGCTGAACGTTAAAACATATTTTAGACCCTTTTCATGCAAAATGTATAAAAATATTTTTCACGTTTGTTATAAAACAATTGTATCCCTTCAGGTAGCTTAGTGGGTAAGAGCGTTGTGCCAGTAACTCGAAAGGTCGCTGGTTCTAATCCCGAGCCGACTAGGTGAAAAATCTGTCGATGTGCCCTTAAGCAAGGCACTTAACCCTAATTGCTCCCTGTAAGTCGCCTGGATAAGAGCGTCTGCTAAATGACTAAAATGTAAATGTAAATATGCCGAACTAGTTGCATTGTGGATTTTGCCTAAAACATGATTTTAGACAATATTCATTGAATATTTTTTTTTAATCACATTTGAAAACCCTTGTATGTTGAATTCTACATATGTCCTTCTAGTGCTGAATGTTAAAAAAAATATTTTAGAACCTTTTCATGCAAAATGTAGAAAAATATTTTTCACCTCTGTTATAAAAAAATTGTATCCCTTCATATGCCGAACTAGTTGCATTATGGATTTTGCCTAAAACATGATTTTAGACAATATTCATTGAAAAAAGCTTTTTTAAATCACATTTGAAAACCCTTCTAAATTGTATTCTACGTCTGTCCTTCTAGTGCTGAACGTAAAAAAATATTTTAGACCCTTTTCATGTAAAATGTAGAAAAAATATTTTTCACCTCTGTTATAAAAAAAATTGTATCCCTTCATATGCCGAACTAGTTGCATTGTGGATTTTAACTAAAACATGATTTTAGAAATATTCATAGAATTATTTTTTTTTAAATCACATTTGAAAACCCTATGTTATATTCTTCATACATCCTTCTAGTGCTGAACGTTAAAACATATTTAGAACCTTTTTCATTTAAAATGTATAAAAATATTTTCACGTTTGTTATAAAAAAATTGTATCCCTTCCTATGCCGAACTAGTTGCATTGTGGATTTTGCCTAAAACATGATTTTAGACAATATTCATTGAAAAAAGCTTTTAAAAAATCACATTTGAAAACCCTTCTTAAATTGTATTCTACGCCTGTCCTTCTAGTGCTGAACGTAAAAAAATATTTTAGACCCTTTTCATGCAAAATGTATAAAAATATATTTCACATTTTTTTATTTAAAACGTTGTATCCCTTCATATGCCGAACTAGTTTTTTTGTGGATTTTGCCTAAAACATGATTTTAGAAAATATTCATTGAAAAAGATTTTTTTAAAATCACATTTGAAAACCCTTCTAAATTGTATTCTACGTCTGTCCTTCTAGTGATGAATGTTAAAAATATGTTAGACCCTTTTCATGCAAAATTTATAAAAATATTTTTTCACGTTTTTTATAAAAAACGTTGTATCCCTTCATATGCCGAACTAGTTTTTTTGTGGATTTTGCCTAAAACATGATTTTAGACAATATTCATTGAAAAAAGCTTTTTAAAAAATCACATTTGAAAACCCTTCAAAATTGTATTCTACGTCTGTCCTTCTAGTGCTGAACCTAAAAAAATATTTTAGACCCTTTTCATGCAAAATGTATAAAATATTTTTCACATTTTTTATTTAAAACGTTGTATTCCTTCATATGCCGAACTAGTTTTTTTTTGGATTTTGCCTAAAACATGATTTTAGAAAATATTCATTGAAAAACTATTTTTTTTAAAATCACATTTGAAAACCCTTCTAAATTGTATTCTACGCCTGTCCTTCTAGTGAGAATGTTAAAAATATGTTAGACCCTTTTTCATGCAAAATTTATAAAAATATTTTTCACGTTTTCAATAAAAAAAACGTTGTATCCCTTCATATGCCGAACTAGTTTTTTTGTGGATTTTGCCTAAAACATGATTTTAGACAATATTCATTGAAAAAGCTTTTTTAAAAATCACATTTGAAAACCCTTCAAAATTGTATTCTACGTTTGTCCTTCTAGTGCTGAACGTAAAAAAATATTTTAGACCCTTTTCATGCAAAATGTATAAAAATGTTACTCGTTTTGTTATAAAAAAAATTGTACCCTTCATATGCCGAACTAGTTGCATTGTGGATTTTGCCTAAAACATGATTTTGAAAATATTCATAGAATTATTTTTTTTTAAATCACATTTGAAAACCCTTGTATGTTATATTCTTCATACTGTCCTTCTAGTGCTGAACGTTAAAACATATATTTTAGACCCTTTTTCATGCAAAATGTATAAAATATTTTTTCACGTTTGTTATAAAAACAATTGTATCCCTTCAGGTAGCTTAGTGGGTAAGAGCGTTGTGCCAGTAACCGAAAGGTCGCTGGTTCTAATCCCTGAGCCGACTAGGTGAAAAATCTGTCGAGTCTCTTAAGCAAGGCACTTAACCCTAATTGCTCCTGTAAGTCGCTCTGGATAAGAGCGTCTGCTAAATGACTAAAATGTAAATGTAAATATGCCGAACTAGTTGCATTGTGGATTTTAACTAAAACATGATTTTAGAAAATATTCATAGAATTATTTTTTTTTTTAAATCACATTTGAAAACCCTTGTATGTTATATTCTTCATACATCCTTCTAGTGCTGAACGTTAAAACATATTTTAGACCCTTTTCATGCAAAATGTATAAAAATATTTTCACGTTTGTTAAAAAAAAATTGTATCCCTTCATATGCCCAACTAGTTGCATTTTGGATTTTGCCTAAAACATGATTTTAGACAATATTCATTGAATTATTTTTTAAAAAATCACTTCGAAAACCCTTGTATGTTGAATTCTACATATGTCCTTCTAGTGCTGAATGTTAAAAATATTTTAGAACCTTTTCATGCAAAATGTATAAAAATATTTTTCAAGTTTGTTATAAAAAAAATGTATCCCTTCATATGCTGAACTAGTTGCATTGTGGATTTAGCCTAAAACATGATTTTAGAAAATATTTATTGATTTTTTTATTTTTTTTTATCACATTTGAAAACCCTTGTATGTTGAAATTTGCATATGTCCTTCTAATGCTGAACGTAAAAAAATATTTTAGACGCTTTTCATGCAAAATGTATAAAAATATTTTTCACGCTTTGTTATAAAAAACATTTTATCCCTTCATATGCCGAACTAGTTTGGTTTTGTGGATTTTGCCTAAAACATGATTTTAGACAATATTCATTGAAAAAGCTTTTTAAAAATCACATTTGAAAACCCTTCTAAATTGTATTCTACATCTGTCCTTCAGTGCTGAACGTAAAAAAATATATTAGACCCTTTTCATGCAAAATGTATAAAAAATATTATTCACGTATGTTATAAAAAAAAATTGTATCCCTTCATATGCCGAACTAGTTGCATTGTGGATTTTGCCTAAAACATGATTTTAGACAATATTCATTGAAAAAGCTTTAAAAAATCACATTTGAAAACCCTTCTAAATTGTATTCCGCCTGTCCTTCTAGTGCTGAACGTAAAAAATATTTTAGACCCTTTTCATGCAAAATGTATAAAAATATTTTTCACATTTTTTATTTAAAAAACTTTGTATCCCTTCATATGCCAACTAGTTTTTTGTGTGGATTTTGCCTAAAACATGATTTTTGGAAAATATTCATTGAAAAAGCTTTTTTTAAATCACATTTGAAAACCCTTCTAAATTGTATTCTACGTCTGTCCTTCTAGTGATGAATGTTAAAAAATATGTTAGACCCTTTTCATGCAAAATTATAAAAATATTTTTCACGTTTTTTATAAAAAACGTTGTATCCCTTCATATGCCGAACTAGTTGCATTGTGGATTTTGCCTAAAACATGATTTTAGAAAATATTCATTGAATTATTTTTTTAAAAATCACATTTGAAAAACCTTGTATGTTATATTCTACATATATCCTTCTAGTGCTGAATGTTAAAAAAATATGTTAGACCCTTTTCATGCCAAATTTATAAAAAATATTTTTCACGTTTTTATAAAAAAACTTTTGTATCCCTTCATATGCCGAACTAGTTTTTTTTGTGGATTTTGCCTAAAACATGATTTTAGACAATATTCATTGAAAAAAGCTTTTAAAAAATCACATTTGAAAACCCTTCTAAATTGTATTCTACATCTGTCCTTCTAGTGCTGAACGTAAAAAATATATTAGACCCTTTTCATGCAAAATGTATAAAAATATTATTCACTTTTGTTATAAAAAAATGTATCCCTTCATATGCCGAACTAGTTGCATTGTGGATTTTGCCTAAAACATGATTTTAGACAATATTCATTGAATATTTTTTTAATCACATTTGAAAACCCTTGTATGTTGAATTCTACATATGTCCTTCTAGTGCTGAATGTTAAAAAATATTTTAGAACCTTTTCATTTAAAATGTATAAAAATATTTTTCCACGTTTGTTATAAAAAAATTGTATCCCTTCCTATGCCGAACTAGTTGCATTGTGGATTTTGCCTAAAACATGATTTTAGACAATATTCATTGAAAAAGCTTTTTAAAAAATCACATTTGAAAACCCTTCTAAATTTTATTCTACGCCTGTCCTTCTAGTGCTGAACGTAAAAAAAATATTTTAGACCCTTTTCATGCAAAATGTATAAAAAATATTATTCACTTTTGTTATAAAAAAAAATTTATCCCTTCATATGCCGAACTAGTTTTTTTGTGGATTTTGCCTAAAACATGATTTTAGAAAATATTCATTGAAAAAAGATTTTTTTTAAATCACATTTGAAAACCCTTCTAAATTGTATCTCACGGCTGTCCTTCTAGTGATGAATGTTAAAAAATATGTTAGACCCTTTTAATGCAAAATTTATAAAAAATATTTTCACGTTTTTTATAAAAACTTTGTATCCCTTCATATGCCGAACTAGTTTTTTTGTGGATTTTGCCTAAAACATGATTTTAGACAATATTCATTGATAAAGCTTTTAAAAAATCACATTTGAAAACCCTTCAAAATTGTATTCTACGTCTGTCCTTCTAGTGCTGAACGTAAAAAAAATATATTAGACCCTTTTCATGCAAAATGTATAAAAAATATTATTCACTTTTGTTATAAAAAAAAATTTATCCCTTCATATGCCGAACTAGTTGCATTGTGGATTTTGCCTAAAACATGATTTTAGACAATATTCATTGAAAAAAGCTTTTTTTTAAATCACATTTGAAAACCCTTCTAAATTGTATTCTACGTCTGTCCTTCTAGTGCTGAACGTAAAAAAAATATTTTAGACCCTTTTCATGTAAAATGTAGAAAAAATATTTTTCACCTCTGTTATAAAAAAAATTGTATCCCTTCATATGCCGAACTAGTTGCATTGTGGATTTTAACTAAAACATGATTTTAGAAAATATTCATAGAATTATTATTTTTTTTAAATCATATTTGAAAACCCTTGTATGTTATATTCTTCATACATCCTTCTAGTGCTGAACGTTAAAACATATTTTAGACCCTTTTCATGCAAAATGTATAAAAATATTTTTTCACGCTTTGTTAAAAAACAATTGTATCCCTTCATATGCCCAACTAGTTGCATTGTGTATTTTGCCTAAAACATGATTTTAGACAATATTCATTGAATTATTTTTTAAAAAATCACATTCGAAAACCCTTGTATGTTGAATTCTACATATGTCCTTCTAGTGCTGAATGTTAAAAAAATATTTTAGAACCTTTTCATGCAAAATGTATAAAAATATTTTTCAAGTTTGTTATAAAAAAAATGTATCCCTTCATATGCTGAACTAGTTGCATTGTGGATTTAGCCTAAAACATGATTTTAGAAAATATTTATTGATTTTTTTTTATTTTTTTTATCACATTTGAAAACCCTTGTATGTTGAAATTTACATATGTCCTTCTAATGCTGAACGTAAAAAAATATTTTAGACGCTTTTCATGCAAAATGTATAAAAAATATTTTTCACGCTTTGTTATAAAAAACATTTTATCCCTTCATATGCAGAACTAGTTTTTTTGTGGATTTTGCCTAAAACATGATTTTAGACAATATTCGTTGAAAAAGCTTTTTAAAAAAATCACATTTGAAAAACCCTTCTAAATTGTATTCTACATCTGTCCTTCTAGTGCTGAACGTAAAAAATATATTAGACCCTTTTCATGCAAAATGTATAAAAAATATTATTCACGTGATGTTATAAAAAAATTGTATCCCTTCATATGCCGAACTAGTTGCATTGTGGATTTTGCCTAAAACATGATTTTAGACAATATTCATTGAAAAAAGCTTTCAAAAAATCACATTTGAAAACCCTTCTAAATTGTATTCTACGCCTGTCCTTCTAGTGCTGAACGTAAAAAAATATTTTAGACCCTTTTCATGCAAAATGTATAAAAATATTTTTCACATTTTTTATTTAAAAAACGTTGTATCCCTTCATATGCCGAACTAGTTTTTTTTGTGGATTTTGCCTAAAACATGATTTTAGAAAATATTCATTGAAAAAAAGATTTTTTTTAAATCACATTTGAAAACCCTTCTAAATTGTATTCTACGTTTGTCCTTCTAGTGATGAATGTTAAAAAAATATGTTAGACCCTTTTTAATGCAAAATTTATAAAAAATATTTTTCACGTTTTTTATAAAAAACTTTGTATCCCTTCATATGCCGAACTAGTTTTTTTGTGGATTTTGCCTAAAACATGATTTTAGACAATATTCATTGAAAAAAGCTTTTTAAAAAATCACATTTGAAAACCCTTCAAAATTGTATTCTACGTCTGTCCTTCTAGTGCTGAACGTTAAAAAATATGTTAGACCCTTTTCATGCCAAATTTATAAAAAATATTTTTCACGTTTTTTATAAAAAAACTTTGTATCCCTTCATATGCCGAACTAGTTTTTTTGTGGATTTTGCCTAAAACATGATTTTAGACAATATTCATTGAAAAAGCTTTTTAAAAAATCACATTTGAAAACCCTTCTAAATTGTATTCTACATCTGTCCTTCTAGTGCTGAACGTAAAAAAAATATATTAGACCCTTTTCATGCAAAATGTATAAAAAATATTATTCACTTTTGTTATAAAAAAAAATTTATCCTTCATATGCCGAACTAGTTGCATTGTGGATTTTGCCTAAAACATGATTTTAGACAATATTCATTGAAAAAGCTTTTTTTTAAAATCACATTTGAAAACCCTTCTAAATTGTATTCTACGTCTGTCCTTCTAGTGCTGAACGTAAAAAAAATATTTTAGACCCTTTTCATGTAAAATGTAGAAAAATATTTTTCACCTCTGTTATAAAAAAATTGTATCCCTTCATATGCCGAACTAGTTGCATTGTGGATTTTAACTAAAACATGATTTTAGAAAATATTCATAGAATTATTATTTTTTTTAAATCATATTTGAAAACCCTTGTATGTTATATTCTTCATACATCCTTTCTAGTGCTGAACGTTAAAACATATTTTAGACCCTTTTCATGCAAAATGTATAAAAATATTTTTCACGCTTTGTTAAAAAAACAATTGTATCCCTTCATATGCCCAACTAGTTGCATTGTGTATTTTGCCTAAAACATGATTTTAGACAATATTCATTGAATTATTTTTTTAAAAAATCACATTCGAAAACCCTTGTATGTTGAATTCTACATATGTCTTTCTAGTGCTGAATGTTAAAAAAATATTTTAGAACCTTTTCATGCAAAATGTATAAAAATATTTTTCAAGTTTGTTATAAAAAAAAATGTATCCCTTCATATGCTGAACTAGTTGCATTGTGGGATTTAGCCTAAAACATGATTTTAGAAAATATTTTGATTTTTTTATTTTTTTTATCACATTTGAAAACCCTTGTATGTTGAAATTTACATATGTCCTTCTAATGCTGAACGTAAAAAATATTTTAGACGCTTTTCATGCAAAATGTATAAAAATATTTTTCACGTTTGTTATAAAAGACATTTTATCCCTTCATATGCCGAACTAGTTTTTTTGTGGATTTTGCCTAAAACATGATTTTAGACAATATTCATTGAAAAAAGCTTTTAAAAAATCACATTTGAAAACCCTTCTAAATTGTATTCTACATCTGTCCTTCTAGTGCTGAACGTAAAAAAATATATTAGACCCTTTTCATGCAAAAATGTATAAAAAATATTATTCACGTATGTTATAAAAAAATTGTATCCCTTCATATGCCGAACTAGTTGCATTGTGGATTTTGCCTAAAACATGATTTTAGACAATATTCATTGAAAAAGCTTTCAAAAAAATCACATTTGAAAACCCTTCTAAATTGTATTCTACGCCTGTCCTTCTAGTGCTGAACGTAAAAAATATTTTAGACCCTTTTCATGCAAAATGTATAAAAATATTTTTCTACATTTTTTATTTAAAAAACTTTGTATCCCTTCATATGCCGAACTAGTTTTTTGTGTGGATTTTGCCTAAAACATGATTTTTGAAAATATTCATTGAAAAAGCTTTTTTTTAAATCACATTTGAAAACCCTTCTAAATTGTATTCTACGTCTGTCCTTCAGTGATGAATGTTAAAAAATATGTTAGACCCTTTTCATGCAAAATTTATAAAAATATTTTTCACGCTTTTTATAAAAAAACGTTGTATCCCTTCATATGCCGAACTAGTTTTTGTGGATTTTGCCTAAAACATGATTTTAGAAAATATTCATTGAAAAACTTTTTTTTAAAATCACATTTGAAAACCCTTCTAAGTTGTATTCTACGTCTGTCCTTTAGTGATGAATGTTAAAAAATATGTTAGACCCTTTTCATGCAAAATTTATAAAAATATTTTTCACGTTTTTATAAAAAAACGTTGTATCCCTTCATATGCCGAACTAGTTGCATTGTGGATTTTGCCTAAAACATGATTTTAGAAAATATTCATTGAATTATTTTTTTAAAATCACATTTGAAAACCCTTGTATGTTATATTCTACATATATCCTTCTAGTGCTGAACGTTAAAAAAAATATATTAGACCCTTTTCATGCAAAATGTATAAAAAATATTATTCACTTTTGTTATAAAAAAAAATGTATCCTTCATATGCCGAACTAGTTGCATTGTGGATTTTGCCTAAAACATGATTTTAGACAATATTCATTGAATATTTTTTTAAATCACATTTGAAAACCCTTGTATGTTGAATTCTACATATGTCCTTCTAGTGCTGAATGTTAAAAAAATATTTTAGAACCTTTTCATTTAAAATGTATAAAAATATTTTTCACGTTTGTTATAAAAAAATTGTATCCCCTTCCTATGCCGAACTAGTTGCATTGTGGATTTTGCCTAAAACATGATTTTAGACAATATTCATTGAAAAAGCTTTTAAAAAAATCACATTTGAAAACCCTTCTAAATTTTATTCTACGCCTGTCCTTCTAGTGCTGAACGTAAAAAAATATTTTAGACCCTTTTCATGCAAAATGTATAAAAATATTTTTCACATTTTTTATTTAAAAAACGTTTGTATCCCTTCATATGCCGAACTAGTTTTTTTGTGGATTTTGCCTAAAACATGATTTTAGAAAATATTCATTGAAAAAAGTTTTTTAAAATCACATTTGAAAACCCTTCAAAATTGTATTCTACGCCTGTCCTTCTAGTGATGAATGTTAAAAAAATATGTTAGACCCTTTTAATGCAAAAATTATAAAAATATTTTTTCACGTTTTTTTATGAAAAAACTTTGTATCCCTTCATATGCCGAACTAGTTTTTTTGTGGATTTTGCCTAAAACATGATTTTAGACAATATTCATTGAAAAAGCTTTCAAAAAATCACATTTGAAAACCCTTCTAAATTGTATTCTACGCCTGTCCTTCTAGTGCTGAACGTAAAAAAAATATTTTAGACCCTTTTCATGCAAAATGTATAAAAAATATTTTTCACATTTTTTATTTAAAAAAACTTTGTATCCTTCATATGCCGAACTAGTTTTTTGTGTGGATTTTGCCTAAAACATGATTTTTGAAAATATTCATTGAAAAAAGCTTTTTTTAAAAATCACATTTGAAAAACCCTTCTAAATTGTATTCTACGTCTGTCCTTCTAGTGATGAATGTTAAAAAAATATGTTAGACCCTTTTCATGCAAAATTTATAAAAATATTTTTCACGTTTTTATAAAAAAACTTTGTATCCCTTCATATGCCGAACTAGTTTTTTTGTGGATTTTGCCTAAAACATGATTTTAGACAATATTCATTGAAAAAAGCTTTTTAAAAAATCACATTTGAAAACCCTTCTAAATTGTATTCTACATCTGTCCTTCTAGTGCTGAACGTAAAAAAATATATTAGACCCTTTTCATGCAAAATGTATAAAAAAATATTATTCACTTTTGTTATAAAAAAATGTATCCCTTCATATGCCGAACTAGTTGCATTGTGGATTTTGCCTAAAACATGATTTTAGACAATATTCATTGAATATTTTTTTTAATCACATTTGAAAACCCTTGTATGTTGAATTCTACATATGTCCTTCTAGTGCTGAATGTTAAAAAAATATTTTAGAACCTTTTCATTTAAAATGTATAAAAAATATTTTTTCACGTTTGTTATAAAAAAAAATTGTATCCCTTCCTATGCCGAACTAGTTGCATTGTGGATTTTGCCTAAAACATGATTTTAGACAATATTCATTGAAAAAGCTTTTAAAAAAAATCACATTTGAAAACCCTTCTAAATTTTATTCTATGCCTGATCCTTCTAGTGCTGAACGGAAAAAAAATATTTTAGACCCTTTTCATGTGCAAAATGTATAAAAATATTTTTCACATTTTTTATTTAAAAAACGTTGTATCCCTTCATATGCCGAACTAGTTTTTTTGTGGATTTTGCCTAAAACATGATTTTTAGAAAATATTCATTGAAAAAAGATTTTTTTAAATCACATTTGAAAAACCCTTCTAAATTGTATTCTACGGCTGTCCTTCTAGTGATGAATGTTAAAAAATATGTTAGACCCTTTTAATGCAAAATTTATAAAAAATATTTTTCACGTTTTTTATAAAAAAACTTTGTATCCCTTCATATGCCGAACTAGTTTTTTTGTGGATTTTGCCTAAAACATGATTTTAGACAATATTCATTGAAAAAACTTTTAAAAAAATCACATTTGAAAACCCTTCAAAGTTGTATTCTACGTCTGTCCTTCTAGTGCTGAACGTTAAAAAATATTTTAGACCCTTTTCATGCAAAATGTATAAAAATATTTTTCACATTTTTTATTTAAAAAACTTTGTATCCCTTCATATGCCGAACTAGTTTTTTTGTGGATTTTGCCTAAAACATGATTTTTGAAAATATTCATTGAAAAAGCTTTTTTTAAATCACATTTGAAAACCCTTCTAAATTGTATTCTACGTCTGTCCTTCTAGTGATGAATGTTAAAAATATATTAGACCCTTTTCATGCAAAATTTATAAAAAATATTTTTCACGTTTTTTATAAAAAAACGTTGTATCCCTTCATATGCCGAACTAGTTGCATTGTGGATTTTGCCTAAAACATGATTTTAGAAAATATTCATTGAATATTTTTTTAATCACATTTGAAAACCCTTGTATGTTGAATTCTACATATGTCCTTCTAGTGCTGAATGTTAAAAAAATATTTTAGAACCTTTTCATTTAAAATGTATAAAAAAATATTTTTTCACGTTTGTTATAAAAAAATTGTATCCCTTCCTATGCCGAACTAGTTGCATTGTGGATTTTGCCTAAAACATGATTTTAGACAATATTCATTGAAAAAGCTTTTAAAAAATCACATTTGAAAACCCTTCTAAATTTTATTCTACGCCTGTCCTTCTAGTGCTGGAACGTAAAAAAATATTTTAGACCCTTTTCATGCAAAATGTATAAAAAAATATTTTTCCACATTTTTTATTTAAAAAACGTTGTATCCCTTCACATGCCGAACTAGTTTTTTTGTGGATTTTGCCTAAAACATGATTTTAGAAAATATTCATTGAAAAAGATTTTTTTAAATCACATTTGAAAACCCTTCTAAATTGTATTCTACGGCTGTCCTTCTAGTGATGAGATGTTAAAAATATGTTAGACCCTTTTAATGCAAAATTTATAAAAATATTTTTCACGTTTTTTATAAAAAAACTTTGTATCCCTTCATATGCCGAACTAGTTTTTTTGTGGATTTTGCCTAAAACATGATTTTAGACAATATTCATTGAAAAAAGCTTTTAAAAAATCACATTTGAAAACCCTTCAAAATTGTATTCTACGTCTGTCCTTCTAGTGCTGAACGTAAAAAAAATATTTTAGACCCTTTTCATGCAAAATGTATAAAAAATATTTTTCACATTTTTTATTTAAAAAACTTTGTATCCCTTCATATGCCGAACTAGTTTTTTTGTGTGGATTTTGCCTAAAACATGATTTTTGAAAATATTCATTGAAAAAAGCTTTTTTAAATCACATTTGAAAACCCTTCTAAATTGTATTCTACGTCTGTCCTTCTAGTGATGAATGTTAAAAAATATGTTAGACCCTTTTCATGCAAAATTTATAAAAAATATTTTCACGTTTTTTTATAAAAAACGTTGTATCCCTTCATATGCCGAACTAGTTTTTTTGTGGATTTTGCCTAAAACATGATTTTAGACAATATTCATTGAAAAAAGCTTTTTAAAAAATCACATTTGAAAACCCTTCAAAATTGTATTCTACGTCTGTCCTTCTAGTGCTGAACGTAAAATAAATATTTTAGACCCTTTTCATGCAAAATGTATAAAAAATGTTACTCACGTTTGTTATAAAAAAAATTGTATCCCTTCATATGCCGAACTAGTTGCATTGTGGATTTTGCCTAAAACATGATTTTAGAAAATATTCATAGAATTATTTTTTTTTAGAGCACATTTGAAAACCCTTGTATGTTATATTCTTCATACGTCCTTCTAGTGCTGAACGTTAAAACATATTTTAGACCCTTTTCATGCAAAATGTATAAAAATATTTTTCACGTTTGTTATAAAAACAATTGTATCCCTTCAGGTAGCTTAGTGGGTAAGAGCGTTGTGCCAGTAACCGAAAGGTCGCTGGTTCTAATCCCCGAGCCGACTAGGTGAAAAATCTGTCGATGTGCCCTTAAGCAAGGCACTTAACCCTAATTGCTCCTGTAAGTTGCTCTGGATAAGAGCGTCTGCTAAATGACTAAAATGTAAATGTAAATATGCCGAACTAGTTGCATTGTGGATTTTGCCTAAAACATGATTTTAGACAATATTCATTGAATATTTTTTTTTATCACATTTGAAAACCCTTGTATGTTGAATTCTACATATGTCCTTCTAGTGCTGAATGTTAAAAAAATATTTTAGAACCTTTTCATGCAAAATGTAGAAAAAATATTTTTCACCTCTGTTATAAAAAAATTTGTATCCCTTCATATGCCGAACTAGTTGCATTATGGATTTTGCCTAAAACATGATTTTAGACAATATTCATTGAAAAAAGCTTTTTTTTAAATCACATTTGAAAACCCTTCTAAATTGTATTCTACGTCTGTCCTTCTAGTGCTGAACGTAAAAAAAATATTTTAGACCCTTTTCATGTAAAATGTATAAAAAATATTATTCACTTTTGTTATAAAAAAAAATGTATCCCTTCATATGCCGAACTAGTTGCATTGTGGATTTTGCCTAAAACATGATTTTAGACAATATTCATTGAATATTTTTTTTTATCACATTTGAAAACCTTGTATGTTGAATTCTACATATGTCCTTCTAGTGCTGAATGTTAAAAAATATTTTAGAACCTTTTTCATGCAAAATGTAGAAAAATATTTTTCACGCTCTGTTATAAAAAAATTGTATCCCTTCATATGCCGAACTAGTTGCATTATGGATTTTGCCTAAAACATGATTTTAGACAATATTCATTGAAAAAGCTTTTTTTTAAAACATCACATTTGAAAACCCTTCTAAATTGTATTCTACGCTCTGTCCTTCTAGTGCTGAACGTAAAAAAATATTTTAGACCCTTTTCATGTAAAATGTATAAAAAATATTATTCACTTTTGTTATAAAAAAATGTATCCCTTCATATGCCGAACTAGTTGCATTGTGGATTTTGCCTAAAACATGATTTTAGACAATATTCATTGAATATTTTTTTTAATCACATTTGAAAACCCTTGTATGTTGAATTCTACATATGTCCTTCTAGTGCTGAAATGTTAAAAAAATATTTTAGAACCTTTTCATTTAAAATGTATAAAAAATATTTTTCACGTTTGTTATAAAAAAATTGTATCCCTTCCTATGCCGAACTAGTTGCATTGTGGATTTTGCCTAAAACATGATTTCAGACAATATTCATTGAAAAGCTTTTAAAAAAAATTACATTTGAAAACCCTTCTAAATTTTATTCTACGCCTGTCCTTCTAGTGCTGAACGTAAAAAAATATTTTAGACCCTTTTCAGGCAAAATGTATAAAAATATTTTTCCATTTTTTATTTAAAAAACGTTGTATCCCTTCATATGCCGAACTAGTTTTTTTGTGGATTTTGCCTAAAACATGATTTTAGAAAATATTCATTGAAAAAAGATTTTTTTTAAATCACATTTGAAAACCTTCTAAATTGTATTCTACGGCTGTCCTTCTAGTGATGAATGTTAAAAAAATATGTTAGACCCTTTTTAATGCAAAATTTATAAAAAATATTTTTCACGTTTTTTATAAAAAACTTTGTATCCCTTCATATGCCGAACTAGTTTTTTTTGTGGATTTTGCCTAAAACATGATTTTAGACAATATTCATTGAAAAAGCTTTTTAAAAAAATCACATTTGAAAACCCTCAAAATTGTATTCTACGTCCTGTCCTTCTAGTGCTGAACGTAAAAAAATATTTTAGACCCTTTTCATGCAAAATGTATAAAAATATTTTTCACATTTTTTATTTAAAAAACTTTGTATCCCTTCATATGCCGAACTAGTTTTGTTGGATTTTGCCAAAAACATGATTTTTGAAAATATTCATTGAAAAAGCTTTTTTAAATCACATTTGAAAACCCTTCTAAATTGTATTCTACGTCTGTCCTTCTAGTGATGAATGTTAAAAAATATGTTAGACCCTTTTCATGCAAAAATTTATAAAAATATTTTTCACGTTTTTTATAAAAAAACGTTTGTATCTTCATATGCCGAACTAGTTTTTTTTTGTGGATTTTGCCTAAAACATGATTTTAGACAATATTCATTGAAAAAAGCTTTTTAAAAATCACATTTGAAAACCCTTCAAAATTGTATTCTACGCCTGTCCTTCTAGTGCTGAACGTGAAAATAAATATTTTAGAACCCTTTTTCATGCAAAATGTATAAAAAATGTTACTTTCACGTTTGTTATAAAAAAAATTGTATCCCTTCATATGCCGAACTAGTTGCATTGTGGATTTTGCCTAAAACATGATTTTAGAAAATATTCATAGAGAATTATTTTTTTTTAGAGCACATTTGAAAACCCTTGTATGTTATATTCTTCATACGCTTAGTGCTGAACGCTAAAAACATATTTTAGACCCTTTTCATGCAAAATGTATAAAAATATTTTTCACGCTTTGTTATAAAACAATTGTATCCCTTCAGGTCAAGCTTAGTGGGAAAGAGCGGTGCCAGTAACCGATAAAAAGGTCGTGGGTTCTAATCCCGTGAGCCGACTAGGTGAAAAATCTGCTCAGATTGCCCTTTAGCAAAGGCACTAACCCAATTGTTCCTGTAAGTCGCTTCTGGATAAGAGCGCCACTAAATGACTAAAAATGTAAATGGAAATATGCCGAACTAGTTGTGATTGTGGATTTTGCTAAAACATGATTTTAGACAATATTCATTGAATATTTTTTTAATCACATTTGAAAACCCTTGTATGTTGAATCTACATATGTCCTTCTAGTGTTGAATGTTAAAAAAATATTTTAGAACCTTTTTCATGCAAAAATGTAGAAAAAATATTTTTCACCTCTGTTATAAAAAAATTGTATCCCTTCATATGCCGAACTAGTTGCATTATGGATTTTGCCTAAACATGATTTTAGAAATATTCATTGAAAAAGCTTTTTTAAAATCACATTTGAAAACCCTTCTAAATTGTATTCTACGCCTGTCCTTCTAGTGCTGAACGAAAAAAATATTTTAGACCCTTTTCATGTAAAATGTAGAAAAATATTTTTCACCTCTGTTATAAAAAAAATTGTATCCCTTCATATGCCGAACTAGTTGCATTGTGGATTTTAACTAAAATATGATTTTAGAAAATATTCATAGAATTATTATTTTTTTAAAATCACATTTGAAAACCTTGTATGTTATATTCTTCATACATCCTTCTAGTGCTGAACGCTAAAACATATTTTAGAACCTTTTCATTTAAAATGTATAAAAATATTTTTCACGCTTGTTATAAAAAAAATTGTATCCCTTCCTATGCCGAAGTTTGTGGATTTTGCTCTAAAACATGATTTTAGACAATATTCATTGAAAAAGCTTTTAAAAAATCACATTTGAAAACCCTTCTAAATTGTATTCTACGCCTGTCCTTCTAGTGCTGAACGTAAAAAAAATATTTTAGACCCCTTTCATGCAAAATGTATAAAAAATATATTTCACATTTTTTTATTTAAAAAACGTTGTATCCCTTCATATGCCGAACTAGTTTTTTGTGGATTTTGCCTAAAACATGATTTTAGAAAATATTCATTGAAAAAAGATTTTTTTAAATCACATTTGAAAACCCTTAAATTGTATTCTACGTCTGTCCTTCTAGTGATGAATGTTAAAAAATATGTTAGACCTTTTCATGCAAAATTTATAAAAATATTTTTCACGTTTTTTTATAAAAAACGTGTATCCCTTCATATGCCGAACTAGTTTTTTTGTGGATTTTGCCTAAAACATGATTTTAGACAATATTCATTGAAAAAAGCTTTTTAAAAAAATCACAGTGAAAAACCCTTCTAAATTGTATTCTACGTCTGTCCTTCTAGTGATGAATGTTAAAAATATTTTAGACCCTTTTCATGCAAAATGTATAAAAAATATTTTTCACATTTTTTATTTAAAAAACGTTGTATCCCTTCATATGCGAACTAGTTTTTTTTTTGATTTTGCCTAAAACATGATTTTAGAAAATATTCATTGAAAAAAATATTTTTTTTAAATCACATTTGAAAACCCTTCTAAATTGTATTCTAGCGCCGTCCTTCTAGTGATGAATGTTAAAAATATGTTAGACCCTTTTCATGCAAAAATTTATAAAAAATATTTTTCACGCTTTTCCAATAAAAAAACGTGTATCCCTTCATATGCCGAACTAGTTTTTTTGTGGATTTTGCTTAAAACATGATTTTAGACAATATTCATTGAAAAAGCTTTTTAAAAATCACATTTGAAACCCCTTCAAAATTGTATTCTACGCCTGTCCTTCTAGTGCTGAACGTGAAAAAATATTTTAGACCCTTTTCATGCAAAATGTATAAAAAATGTTACTCACGTTTGTTATAAAAAAAATTGTATCCCTTCATATGCCGAACTAGTTGTATTGTGGATTTTGGCCTAAAACATGATTTTAGAAAATATTCATAGAATTATTTTTTTGGAGCACATTTGAAAACCTTGTATGTTATATTCTTCATACGCCCTTCTAGTGCTGAACGTTAAAACATATTTTAGACCCTTTTCATGCAAAAATGTATAAAAATATTTTTTCACGCTTTTGTTATAAAAACAATTGTGTCCTTCAGGTAGCGTAGTGGGTAAGAGCGCTGAGCCAGTAACCGAAAGGTCGCTGGTTCTAATCCCTTGAGCCGACTAGGTGAAAAATCTGTCGAATGTGCCCTTTAGCAAGGCACGTAACCCTAATTGTTCCTGTAAGTCGCTCTGGATAAGAGCGCCTGCTAAATGACTAAAATGTAAATGTAAATATGCCGAACTAGTTGCATTGTGGATTTTGCCTAAAACATGATTTTAGACAATATTCATTGAATATTTTTTTTTAATTACATTTGAAAACCCTTGTATGTTGAATTCTACATATGTCCTTCTAGTGCTGAATGTTAAAAAAAATATTTTAGAACCTTTTCTATGCAAAATGTAGAAAAATATTTTTCACCTCTGTTATAAAAAAATTGTATCCCTTCATATGTCGTAACTAGTTGCATTATGGATTTTGCCTAAAACATGATTTTAGACAATATTCAGTGAAAAAGCTTTTTTTAAAATCACATTTGAAAACCCTTCTAAATTGTATTCACGCCTGTCCTTCTAGTGCTGAACGCAAAAAAATATTTTAGACCCTTTTCATGTAAAATGTAGAAAAAATATTTTTTCACCTCTGTTATAAAAAAAATTGTATCCCTTCATATGCCGAACTAGTTGCATTGTGGATTTTAACTAAAACATGATTTTAGAAAATATTCATAGAATTATTATTTTTTTAAATCACATTTGAAAACCCTTGTATGTTATATTCTTCATACATCCTTTAGTGCTGAAACGTTAAAACAATTTTAGAACCTTTTCATTTAAAATGTATAAAAATTTTTTTCACGCTTGTTATAAAAAAATTGTATCCCTTCCTATGCCGAATAGTTGGATTGTGGATTTTGCCTAAACATTGATTTTAGACAATATTCGATGAAAAAAGCTTTTAAAAAATCACATTTGAAAACCCTTCTAAATTGTATTCTACGCCTGTCCTTCTAGTGCTGAACGTAAAAAAATATTTTAGACCCTTTTCATGCAAAAATGTATAAAAAATATATTTCACATTTTTTATTTAAAAACGTTGTATCCCTTCATATGCCGAACTAGTTTTTTTGTGGATTTTGCCTAAAACATGATTTTAGAAAATATTCATTGAAAAAAGTTTTTTTAAATCACATTTGAAAACCCTTCTAAATTGTAGTCTACGCCTGTCCTTCTAGTGATGAATGTTAAAAAATATGTTAGACCTTTTAGCAAAAATTTATAAAAATATTTTTCTACGTTTTTTATAAAAAAACGTTGTATCCCTTCATATGCCGAACTAGTTTTTTTGTGGATTTTGCCTAAAACAGATTTTAGACAATATTCATTGAAAAAGCTTTTAAAAAATCACATTTGAAAACCCTTCTAAATTGTATTCTACGTCTGTCCTTCTAGTGATGAATGTTAAAAAATATTTTAGACCCTTTTCATGCAAAATGTATAAAAATATTTTTCACATTTTTTATTTAAAAACGTTGTATCCCTTCATATGCCGAACTAGTTTTTTTTGGATTTTGCCTAAAACATGATTTTAGAAAATATTCATTGAAAAAAATTTTTTTTAAATCACATTTGAAAACCCTTCTAAATTGTATTCTACGTCTGTCCTTCTAGTGATGAATGTTAAAAAATATGTTAGACCCTTTTCATGCAAAATTTATAAAAATATTTTTCACGTTTTCAATAAAAAAACGTTGTATCCCTTCATATGCCGAACTAGTTTTTTTTGTGGATTTTGCCTAAAACATGATTTTAGACAATATTCATTGAAAAAGCTTTTAAAAAAAAATCACATTTGAAAACCCTTCAAAATTGTATTCTACGCTGTCCTTCTAGTGCTGAACGTAAAAAATATTTTAGACCCTTTTTCATGCAAAATGTATAAAAAATGTTACTCACGTTTATAAAAAAATTGTATCCCTTCATATGCCGAACTAGTTGCATTGTGGATTTTGCCTAAAACATGATTTTAGAAAATATTCATAGAATTATTTTTTTTAGAGCACATTTGAAAACCCCTTGTATGTTATATTCTTCATACGTCCTTCTAGTGCTGAACGTTAAAACATATTTTAGACCCTTTTCATGCAAAATGTATAAAAATATTTTTCACGTTTGTTATAAAACAATTGTATCCCTTCAGGTAGCTTAGTGGGTAAGAGCGTTGGCTCCAGTAACCGAAAGGTCGCTGGTTCTAATCCTGAGCCGACTAGGTGAAAAATCTGTTGATGTGCCCCTAAGCAAGGCACTTAACCCTAATTGCTCCTGTAAGTCGCTTCTGGATAAGAGCGTCTGCTAAATGACTAAAATGTAAATGTAAATATGCCGAACTAGTTGCATTGTGGATTTTGCCTAAAACATGATTTTAGACAATATTCATTGAAAGCTTTTTTAAATCACATTTGAAAAACCCTTCTAAATTGTATTCTACGTCTGTCCTTCTAGTGCTGAACGTAAAAAAATATTTTAGACCCTTTTCATGTAAAATGTAGAAAAATATTTTTCACCTCTGTTATAAAAAAATTGTATCCCTTCATATGCCGAACTAGTTGCATTGTGGATTTTAACTAAAACATGATTTTAGAAAATATTCATAGAATTATTTTTTTTTAAAATCACATTTGAAAACCCTTGTATGTTATATTCTTCATACATCCTTCCTAGTGCTGAACGTTAAAACATATTTTAGACCCTTTTCATGCAAAATGTATAAAAATATTTTTCACGTTTGTTAAAAAACAATTGTATCCCTTCATATGCCCAACTAGTTGCATTGATGGATTTTGCCTAAAACATGATTTTAGACAATATTCATTGAATTATTTTTTTAAAAAATCACATTCGAAAACCCTTGTATGTTGAATTCTACATATGTCCTTCTAGTGCTGAATGTTAAAAAAATATTTTAGAACCTTTTCATGCAAAATGCTATAAAAATATTTTTCAAGTTTGTTATAAAAAAATGTATCCCTTCATATGCTGAACTAGTTGCATTGTGGATTTAGCCTAAAACATGATTTTAGAAAATATTTATTGATTTTTTTATTTTTTTTATCACATTTGAAAACCCTTGTATGTTGAAATTTACATATGTCCTTCTAATGCTGAACGTAAAAAAAATATTTTAGACGCTATATCATGCAAAATGTATAAAAAATATTTTTTCACGCTTTGATTATAAAAAACATTTTATCCCTTCATATGCCGAACTAGTTTTTTTGTGGATTTTGCCTAAAACATGATTTTAGACAATATTCATTGAAAAAGCTTTTTAAAAAATCACATTTGAAAACCCTTCTAAATTGTATTCTACATCTGTCCTTCTAGTGCTGAACGTAAAAAATATATTAGACCCTTTTCATGCAAAATGTATAAAAATATTATTCACGTATGTTATAAAAAAATTGTATCCCTTCATATGCCGAACTAGTTGCATTGTGGATTTTGCCTAAAACATGATTTTAGACAATATTCATTGAAAAAAAGCTTTCAAAAAAATCACATTTGAAAACCCTTCTAAATTGTATTCACGCCTGTCCTTCTAGTGCTGAACGTAAAAAAAATATTTTAGACCCTTTTCATGCAAAATGTATAAAAATATTTTTCACATTTTTATTTAAAAACTTTGTATCCCTTCATATGCCGAACTAGTTTTTTGTGTGGATTTTGCCTAAAACATGATTTTTGAAAAATATTCATTGAAAAAGCTTTTTTAAATCACATTTGAAAACCCTTCTAAATTGTATTCTACGTCTGTCCTTCTAGTGATGAATGTTAAAAATATGTTAGACCCTTTTCATGCAAAATTTATAAAAAATATTTTTCACGTTTTTATAAAAAACGTTGTATCCCTTCATATGCCGAACTAGTTGCATTGTGGATTTTGCCTAAAACATGATTTTAGAAAATATTCATTGAATTATTTTTTTAAAAAATCACATTTGAAAAACCTTGTATGTTATATTCTACATATATCCTTCTAGTGCTGAAACGTTAAAAAAATATGTTAGACCCTTTTCATGCCAAATTTATAAAAAATATTTTCACGTTTTTTATAAAAAAACTTTGTATCCCTTCATATGCCGAACTAGTTTTTGTGGATTTTGCCTAAAACATGATTTTAGACAATATTCATTGAAAAAAAGCTTTTTAAAAAATCACATTTGAAAACCCTTCTAAATTGTATTCTACATCTGTCCTTCTAGTGCTGAACGTAAAAAAATATATTAGACCCTTTTCATGCAAAATGTATAAAAATATTATTCACTTTTGTTATAAAAAAAATGTTATCCCTTCATATGCCGAACTAGTTGCATTGTGGATTTTGCCTAAACATGATTTTAGACAATATTCATTGAAAAAAAGCTTTTTTTAAATCACATTTGAAAACCCTTCTAAATTGTATTCTACGTCTTTCCTTCTAGTGCTGAACGTAAAAAAAATATTTTAGACCCTTTTCATGTAAAATGTAGAAAAAATATTTTTCACCTCTGTTATAAAAAAAAATTGTATCCCTTCATATGCCGAACTAGTTGCATTGTGGATTTTAACTAAAACATGATTTTAGAAAATATTCATAGAATTATTTTTTTTTTTAAATCACATTTGAAAACCCTTGTATGTTATATTCTTCATACATCCTTCTAGTGCTGAACGTTAAAACATATTTTAGACCCTTTTCATGCAAAATGTATAAAAATATTTTTCACGTTTGTTAAAAAACAATTGTATCCTTCATATGCCCAACTAGTTGCATTGTGGATTTTGCCTAAAACATGATTTTAGACAATATTCATTGAATTATTTTTAAAAAATCATCGAAAACCCTTGTATGTTGAATTCTACATATGTCCTTCTAGTGCTGAATGTTAAAAAAAATATTTTAGAACCTTTTCATGCAAAATGTATAAAAATATTTTTCAAGTTTGTTATAAAAAAAATGTATCCCTTCATATGCTGAACTAGTTGCATTGTGGATTTAGCCTAAAACATGATTTTAGAAAATATTTATTGATTTTTTTAATTTTTTTTATCACATTTGAAAACCCTTGTATGTTGAAATTTACATATGTCCTTCTAATGCTGAACGTAAAAAAAATATTTTAGACGCTTTTCATGCAAAATGTATAAAAAAAATTTTTCACGTTTGTTATAAAAAACATTTTATCCCTTCATATGCCGAACTAGTTTTTTTGTGGATTTTGCCTAAAACATGATTTTAGACAATATTCATTGAAAAAAGCTTTTTAAAAATCACATTTGAAAACCCTTCTAAATTGTATTCTACATCTGTCCTTCTAGTGCTGAACGTAAAAAAAATATATTAGACCCTTTTCATGCAAAATGTATAAAAATATTATTCACGTATGTTATAAAAAAAAATTGTATCCCTTCATATGCCGAACTAGTTGCATTGTGGATTTTGCCTAAAACATGATTTTAGACAATATTCATTGAAAAAGCTTTCAAAAAATCACATTTGAAAACCCTTCTAAATTGTATTCTACGCCTGTCCTTCTAGTGCTGAACGTAAAAAAAATATTTTAGACCCTTTTCATGCAAAATGTATAAAAAAATATTTTTCACGTTTTTTATAAAAAAACGTTGTATCCCTTCATATGCCGAACTAGTTGCATTGTGGATTTTGCCTAAAACATGATTTTAGAAAATATTCATTGAATTATTTTTTTAAAAATCACATTTGAAAAACCTTGTATGTTATATTCTACATATATCCTTCTAGTGCTGAACGTTAAAAAAATATGTTAGACCCTTTTCATGCCAAATTTATAAAAAATATTTTTCACGTTTTTTATACAAAAACTTTGTATCCCTTCATATGCCGAACTAGTTTTTTTTTGTGGATTTTGCCTAAAACATGATTTTAGACAATATTCATTGAAAAAAAGCTTTTAAAAAATCACATTTGAAAACCCTTCTAAATTGTATTCTACATCTGTCCTTCTAGTGCTGAACGTAAAAAAAATATATTAGACCCTTTTCATGCAAAATGTATAAAAAATATTATTCACTTTTGTTATAAAAAAAAAATGTATCCCTTCATATGCCGAACTAGTTGCATTGTGGATTTTGCCTAAAACATGATTTTAGACAATATTCATTGAATATTTTTTTTTTAATCACATTTGAAAACCCTTGTATGTTGAATTCTACATATGTCCTTCTAGTGCTGAATGTTAAAAAATATTTTAGAACCTTTTCATTTAAAATGTATAAAAATATTTTTCACGTTTGTTATAAAAAAAAATTGTATCCCTTCCTATGCCGAACTAGTTGCATTGTGGATTTTGCCTAAAACATGATTTTAGACAATATTCATTGAAAAAGCTTTTAAAAAAATCACTTTGAAAACCCTTCTAAATTGTATTCTACGCCTGTCCTTCTAGTGCTGAACGTAAAAAAAATATTTTAGACCCTTTTCATGCAAAATGTATAAAAAATATTTTTCACATTTTTATTTAAAAACGTTGTATCCCTTCATATGCCGAACTAGTTTTTTTGTGGATTTTGCCTAAAACATGATTTTAGAAATATTCATTGAAAAAATATTTTTTTAAATCACATTTGAAAACCCTTCTAAATTGTATTCTACGGCTGTCCTTCTAGTGATGAATGTTAAAAAAATATGTTAGACCCTTTTAATGCAAAATTTATAAAAAATATTTTTTCACGTTTTTATAAAAAAACTTTGTATCCCTTCATATGCCGAACTAGTTTTTTTGTGGATTTTGCCTAAAACATGATTTTAGACAATATTCATTGAAAAAAGCTTTTTAAAAATCACATTTGAAAACCCTTCAAAATTGTATTCTACGTCTGTCCTTCTAGTGCTGAACGTAAAAAAATATTTTGGACCCTTTTCATGCAAAATGTATAAAAATATTTTTCACATTTTTTATTTAAAAACTTTGTATCCCTTCATATGCCGAACTAGTTTTTTTGTGGATTTTGCCTAAAACATGATTTTAGACAATATTCATTGAAAAAGCTTTTTAAAAAATCACATTTGAAAACCCTTCTAAATTGTATTCTACGTCTGTCCTTCTAGTGCTGAACGTAAAATAAATATTTTAGACCCTTTTCATGCAAAATGTATAAAAATGTTACTCACGTTTGTTATAAAAAAATTGTATCCTTCATATGCCGAACTAGTTGCATTGTGGATTTTGCCTAAAACATGATTTTAGAAAATATTCATTGAAAAAATATTTTTTTTAATCACATTTGAAAACCCTTCTAAATTGTATTCTACGTCTGTCCTTCTAGTGATGAATGTTAAAAAATATGTTAGACCCTTTCCATGCAAAATTTATAAAAAATATTTTTCACGTTTTTTATAAAAAAACGTTGTATCCTTCATATGCCCGAACTAGTTTTTTTGTGGATTTTGCCTAAAACATGATTTTAGACAATATTCATTGAAAAAAAGCTTTTAAAAAATCACATTTGAAAACCCTTCAAAATTGTATTCTCGTCTGTCCTTCTAGTGCTGAACGAAAAAATATTTTAGACCCTTTTCATGCAAAATGTATAAAAAATGTTACTCACGTTTGTTATAAAAAAATTGTATCCCTTCATATGCCGAACTAGTTGCATTGTGGATTTTGCCTAAAACATGATTTTAGAAAATATTCATAGAATTATTTTTTTTTAGAGCACATTTGAAAACCCTTTATGTTATATTCTTCATACGTCCTTCTAGTGCTGAACGTTAAAACATATTTTAGACCCTTTTCATGCAAAATGTATAAAAATATTTTTCACGTTTGTTATAAAAACAATTGTATCCCTTCAGGTAGCTTAGTGGGTAAGAGCGTTGTAGCCAGTAACCGAAAGGTCGCTGGTTCTAATCCCGAGCCGACTAGGTGAAAAATCTGTCGATGTGCCCTTAAACAAGGCACTTAACCCCTAATTATTCCTGTAAGTCGCTCTGGATAAGAGCGTCTGCTAAATGACTAAAATGTAAAATGTAAATATGCCGAACTAGTTGCATTGTGGATTTTGCCTAAAACATGATTTTAGACAATATTCATTGAAAAAAGCTTTTTTTAAAATCACATTTGAAAACCCCTTCTAAATTGTATTCTACGTCTTTCCTTCTAGTGCTGAACGTAAAAAAATATTTTTAGACCCTTTTCTCATGTAAAATGTAGAAAAATATTTTTCACCTCTGTTATAAAAAAAATGGTATCCCTTCATATGCCGAACTAGTTGCATTGTGGATTTTAACTAAAACATGATTTTAGAAAATATTCATAGAATTATTTTTTTTTTTAAATCACATTGAAACCCTTGTATGTTATATTCTTCATACATCCTTCTAGTGCTGAACGTTAAAACATATTTTAGACCCTTTTCATGCAAAATGTATAAAAATATTTTTCCACGTTTGTTAAAAAACAATTGTATCCCTTCATATGCCCAACTAGTTGCATTGTGGATTTTGCCTAAAACATGATTTTAGACAATATTCATTGAATTATTTTTTTAAAAATCACATTCGAAAACCCTTGTATGTTGAATTCTACATATGTCCTTCTAGTGCTGAATGTTAAAAAAATATTTTAGAACCTTTTCATGCAAAATGTATAAAAAAATATTTTTCAAGTTTGTTATAAAAAAATGTATCCTTCATATGCTGAACTAGTTGCATTGTGGATTTAGCCTAAAACATGATTTTAGAAAATATTCATTGATTTTTTTATTTTTTTATCACATTTGAAAACCCTTGTATGTTGAAATTTACATATGTCCTTCTAATGCTGAACGTAAAAAAAATATTTTAGACGCTTTTCATGCAAAATGTATAAAAATATTTTTCACGTTTGTTATAAAAAAACATTTTATCCCTTCATATGCCGAACTAGTTTTTTTTGTAGATTTTGCCTAAAACATGATTTTAGACAATATTCATTGAAAAAAAGCTTTTAAAAATCACATTTGAAAACCCTTCTAAATTGTATTCTACATCTGTCCTTCTAGTGCTGAACATAAAAAATATATATTAGACCCTTTTCATGCAAAATGTATAAAAAATATTATTCACGTATGTTATAAAAAAAAATTGTATCCCTTCATATGCCGAACTAGTTGCATTGTGGATTTTGCCTAAAACATGATTTTAGACAATATTCATTGAAAAAAGCTTTCAAAAATCACATTTGAAAACCCTTCTAAATTGCTATTCTACGCCTGTCCTTCTAGTGCTGAACGTAAAAAAATATTTTAGACCCTTTTCATGCAAAATGTATAAAAATATTTTCACATTTTTTATTTAAAAACTTTGTATCCCTTCATATGCCCGAACTAGTTTTTGTGTGGATTTTGCCTAAAACATGATTTTGAAAATATTCATTGAAAAAAGCTTTTTTAAATCACATTTGAAAACCCCTTCTAAATTGTATTCTACGTCTGTCCTTCTAGTGATGAATGTTAAAAAAATATGTTAGACCCTTTTCATGCAAAATTTATAAAAATATTTTCACGTTTTTTATAAAAAAACGTTGTATCCCTTCATATGCCGAACTAGTTGCATTGTGGATTTTGCCTAAAACATGATTTTAGAAAATATTCATTGAATTATTTTTTAAAAAATCACATTTGAAAAACCTTGTATGTTATATTCTACATATATCCTTCTAGTGCTGAACGTTAAAAAATATTTTAGACCCTTTTCATGCCAAATTTATAAAAATAATTTTCTCGTTTTTTATAAAAAAAACTTTGTATCCCTTCATATGCCGAACTAGTTTTTTGTGGATTTTGCCTAAAACATGATTTTAGACAATATTCATTGAAAAAAGCTTTTTAAAAAATCACATTTGAAAACCCTTCTAAATTGTATTCTACATCTGTCCTTCTAGTGCTGGAACGTAAAAAAATATTAGACCCTTTTCATGCAAAATGTATAAAAAATATTATTCACGTTTGTTATTAAAAAATTTTTATCCCTTCATATGCCGAACTAGTTGCATTGTGGATTTTTTGCCTAAAAACATGATTTTAGACAATATTCATTGAATATTTTTTTAATCACGTTTGAAAACCCTTGTATGTTGAATTCTACATATGTCCTTCTAGTGCTGAATGTTAAAAAAATATTTTAGAACCTTTTCATTTAAAATGTATAAAAAATATTTTTTACGCGTTTGTTGTAAAAAAAATTGTATCCCTTCCTATGCCGAACTAGTTGCATTGTGGATTTTGCCTAAAACATGATTTTAGACAATATTCATTGAAAAAGCTTTTAAAAAATCACATTTGAAAACCCTTCTAAATTGTATTCTCGCCTGTCCTTCTAGTGCTGAACGTAAAAAAAATATTTTAGACCCTTTTCATGCAAAATGTATAAAAATATTTTTTCAAATTTTTTATTTAAAAAAACGTTGTATCCCTTCATATGCCGAACTAGTTTTTTGTGGATTTTGCCTAAAACATGATTTTAGAAAATATTCATTGAAGAAAGATTTTTTTTTAAATCACATTTGAAAACCCTTCTAAATTGTATTCTACGTCTGTCCTTCTAGTGATGAATGTTAAAAAAATATGTTAGACCCTTTTAATGCAAAATTTATAAAAAATATTTTTCACGCTTTTTTATAAAAAAAACTTTGTATCCCTTCATATGCCGAACTGTTTTTGTGGATTTGCCTAAAACATGATTTTAGACAATATTCATTGAAAAAAGCTTTTTAAAAAATCACATTTGAAAACCCTTCAAAATTGTATTCTACGTCTGTCCTTCTAGTGCTGAACGTAAAAAAAATATTTTAGACCCTTTTCATGCAAAATGTATAAAAATATTTTTTCACATTTTTTATTTAAAAAAACTTTGTATCCCTTCATATGCCGAACTAGTTTTTTTGTGTGGATTTTGCCTAAAACATGATTTTTGGAAAATATTCATTGAAAAAAGCTTTTTTTAAATCACATTTGAAAACCCTTCTAAATTGTATTCTCACGTCTGTCCTTCTAGTGATGAATGTTAAAAAATATGTTAGACCCTTTTCATGCAAAATTTATAAAAAAATATTTTCACGTTTTTTATAAAAAACGTTGTATCCCTTCATATGCCGAACTAGTTGTATTGTGGATTTTGCCTAAAACATGATTTTAGAAAATATTCATTGAATTATTTTTTTAAAAATCACATTTGAAAACTTGTATGTTATATTCTACATATATCCTTCTAGTGCTGAACGTTAAAAAAATATGTTAGACCCTTTTCATGCCAAATTTATAAAAAATATTTTTCACGTTTTTTATAAAAAAAACTTTGTATCCCTTCATATGCCGAACTAGTTTTTTTGTGGATTTTGCCTAAAACATGATTTTAGACAATATTCATTGAATTATTTAAAAAAAAATCACATTCGAAAACCCTTGTATGTTGAATTCTACATATGTCCTTCTAGTGCTGAATGTTAAAAAAATATTTTAGAACCTTTTCATGCAAAATGTATAAAAAATATTTTTCAAGTTTGTTATAAAAAAAAATGTATCCCTTCATATGCTGAACTAGTTGCATTGTGGATTTAGCCTAAAACATGATTTTAGAAAATATTCATTGATTTTTTAATTTTTTTATCACATTTGAAAACCCTTGTATGTTGAAATTTACATATGTCCTTCTAATGCTGAACGTAAAAAAATATTTTAGACGCTTTCATGCAAAATGTATAAAAAATTTTTTCACGTTTGTTATAAAAAACATTTTATCCCTTCATATGCGAACTAGTTTTTTGTGGATTTTGCCTAAAACATGATTTTAGACAATATTCATTGAAAAAAGCTTTTTAAAAAATCACATTTGAAAACCCTTCTAAATTGTATTCTACATCTGTCCTTCTAGTGCTGAACATAAAAAAAATATATTAGACCCTTTTTCATGCAAAATGTATAAAAATATTATTCACGTATGTTATAAAAAAATTGTATCCCTTCATATGCCGAACTAGTTGCATTGTGGATTTTGCCTAAAACATGATTTTAGACAATATTCATTGAAAAAAGCTTTCAAAAAAATCACATTTGAAAACCCTTCTAAATTGTATTCTACGCCTGTCCTTCTAGTGCTGAACGTAAAAAAATATTTTAGACCCTTTTCATGCAAAATGTATAAAAATATTTTTTCACATTTTTTATTTAAAAAAACTTTGTATCCCTTCATATGCCCAACTAGTTTTTGTGTGGATTTTGCCTAAAACATGATTTTTGAAAATATTCATTGAAAAAAGCTTTTTTTAAATCACATTTGAAAACCCTTCTAAATTGTATTCTACGTCTGTCCTTCTAGTGATGAATGTTAAAAAATATGTTAGACCCTTTTCATGCAAAATTTATAAAAATATTTTTCACGTTTTTATAAAAAAACGTTGTATCCCTTCATATGCCGAACTAGTTGCATTGTGGATTTTGCCTAAAACATGGATTTTAGAAAATATTCATTGAATTATTTTTAAAAATCACATTTGAAAAACCTTGTATGTTATATTCTACATATATCCTTCTAGTGCTGAACGTTAAAAAAATATGTTAGACCCTTTTCATGCCAAATTTATAAAAATATTTTTTCACGTTTTTTATAAAAAAACTTTGTATCCCTTCATATGCCGAACTAGTTTTTTTGTGGATTTTGCCTAAAACATGATTTTAGACAATATTCATTGAAAAAAGCTTTTAAAAAAATCACATTTGAAAACCCTTCTAAATTGTATTCTACATCTGTCCTTCTAGTGCTGAACGTAAAAAAAATATATTAGACCCTTTTCATGCAAAATGTATAAAAAATATTATTCACGTTTGTTATTAAAAAAAAATTATCCCTTCATATGCCGAACTAGTTGCATTGTGGATTTTGCCTAAAACATGATTTTAGACAATATTCATTGAATATTTTTTTTTAATCACATTTGAAAACCCTTGTATGTTGAATTCTACATATGTCCTTCTAGTGCTGAATGTTAAAAAATATTTTAGAACCTTTTCATTTAAAATGTATAAAATATTTTTCCACGTTTTGTTATAAAAAAATTGTATCCCTTCCTATGCCGAACTAGTTGCATTGTGGATTTTGCCTAAAACATGATTTTAGACAATATTCATTGAAAAAGCTTTTAAAAAAATCACATTTGAAAACCCTTCTAAATTGTATTCTACGCCTGTCCTTCTAGTGCTGAACTAAAAAAATATTTTAGACCCTTTTCATGCAAAATGTATAAAAATATTTTTCAAATTTTTTTATAAAAAACGTTGTATCCCCTTCATATGCCGAACTAGTTTTTTTGTGGATTTTGCCTAAAACATGATTTTAGAAAATATTCATTGAAAAAGATTTTTTTAAAATCACATTTGAAAACCCTTCTAAATTGTATTCTACGTCTGTCCTTCTAGTGATGAATGTTAAAAAATATGTTAGACCCTTTTAATGCAAAATTTATAAAAATATTTTTCACGTTTTTATAAAAAAACGTTGTATCCCTTCATATGCCGAACTAGTTTTTTGTGGATTTTGCCTAAAACATGATTTTAGACAATATTCATTGAAAAAAGCTTTTAAAAATCACATTTGAAAACCCTTCTAAATTGTATTCTACGTCTGTCCTTCTAGTGCTGAACGTAAAAAAATATTTTAGACCCTTTTCATGCAAAATGTATAAAAATATTTTCACTTTTTTATTTAAAAAACTTTGTATCCCTTCATATGCCGAACTAGTTTTTTGTGTGGATTTTCCTAAAACATGATTTTTGAAAATATTCATTGAAAAAAGCTTTTTTAAATCACATTTGAAAACCCTTCTAAATTGTATTCTACGTCTGTCCTTCTAGTGATGAATGTTAAAAAATATGTTAGACCCTTTTCATGCAAAATTTATAAAAATATTTTTCACGTTTTTTATAAAAAAAACGTTGTATCCCTTCATATGCCGAACTAGTTGCATTGTGGATTTTGCCTAAAACATGATTTTAGACAATATTCAGTGAAAAAAGCTTTTAAAAATCACATTTGAAAACCCTTCAAAATTGTATTCGTCTGTCCTTCTAGTGCTGAACGTAAAAAAAAATATTTTAGACCCTTTTCATGTAAAATGTAGAAAAATATTTTTCACCTCTGTTATCAAAAAAAATTGTATCCCTTCATATGCCGAACTAGTTGCATTGTGGATTTTAACTAAAACATGATTTTAGAAAATATTCATAGAATTATTTTTTTTAAATCACATTTGAAAACCTTGTATGTTATATTCTTCATACATCCTTCTAGTGCTGAACGTTAAAACATATTTTAGACCCTTTTCATGCAAAATGTATAAAAATATTTTTCACGTTTGTTAAAAAACAATTGTATCCCTTCATATGCCCAACTAGTTGCATTGTGGATTTTGCCTAAAACATGATTTTAGACAATATTCATTGGATTATTTTTTAAAAAATCACATTCGAAAAACCCTTGTATGTTGAATTCTACATTGTCCTTCTAGTGCTGAATGTTAAAAAATATTTTAGAACCTTTCATGCAAAATGTATAAAAATATTTTTCAAGTTTGTTATAAAAAAAAATGTATCCCTTCATATGCTGAACTAGTTGCATTGTGGATTTAGCCTAAAACATGATTTTAGAAAATATTCATTGATTTTTATTTTTTTATCACATTTGAAAACCCTTGTATGTTGAAATTTACATATGTCCTTCTAATGCTGAACGTAAAAAAAATATTTTAGACGCTTTTCATGCAAAATGTATAAAATATTTTTCACGTTTGTTATAAAAAACATTTTATCCCTTCATATGCCGAACTAGTTTTTGTGGATTTTGCCTAAAACATGATTTTAGACAATATTCATTGAAAAAGCTTTTAAAAAATCACATTTGAAAACCCTTCTAAATTGTATTCTACATCTGTCCTTCTAGTGCTGAACATAAAAAAAATATATTAGACCCTTTTCATGCAAAATGTATAAAAAATATTATTCCGTTTGTTATAAAAAAAAATTGTATCCCTTCATATGCCGAACTAGTTGCATTGTGGATTTTGCCTAAAACATGATTTTAGACAATATTCATTGAAAAAAGCTTTCAAAATCACATTTGAAAACCCTTCTAAATTGTATTCTACGCCTGTCCTTCTAGTGCTGAACGTAAAAAAAATATTTTAGACCCTTTTCATGCAAAATGTATAAAAATATTTTTCAAATTTTTATTTAAAAACGTTGTATCCCTTCATATGCCGAACTAGTTTTTGTGGATTTTACCTAAAACATGATTTTAGAAAATATTCATTGAAAAGATTTTTTAAAATCACATTTGAAAACCCTTCTAAATTGTATTCTACGTCTGTCCTTCCTAGTGATGAATGTTAAAAATATGTTAAGACCCTTTTAATGCAAAATTTATAAAAAATATTTTTCACGTTTTTTATAAAAAAACGTTGTATCCTTCATATGCCGAACTAGTTTTTTGTGGATTTTGCCTAAAACATGATTTTAGACAATATTCATTGAAAAAAGCTTTTAAAATCACATTTGAAAACCCTTCTAAATTGTATTCTACGTCTGTCCTTCTAGTGCTGAACGTAAAAAAATATTTTAGACCCTTTTCATGCAAAATGTATAAAAATATTTTTCACATTTTTATTTAAAAAACTTTGCATCCCTTCATATGCCGAACTAGTTTTTTGTGTGGATTTTTCCTAAAACATGATTTTTGAAAATATTCATTGAAAAAAGCTTTTTTAAATCACATTTGAAAACCCTTCTAAATTGTATTCTACGTCTGTCCTTCTAGTGATGAATGTTAAAAAAATATGTTAGACCCTTTTCATGCAAAATTTATAAAAAAATATTTTTTCACGTTTTTTATAAAAAAACGTTGTATCCCTTCATATGCAACTAGTTGCATTGTGGATTTTGCCTAAAAACATGATTTTAGACAATATTCATTGAAAAAAGCTTTTAAAAAATCACATTTGAAAACCCTTCAAAATTGTATTCTACGTCTGTCCTTCTAGTGCTGAACGTAAAAAAATATTTTAGACCCTTCTCGATGTAAAATGTAGAAAAATATTTTTCACCTCTGTTATAAAAAAAAATTGTATCCTTCATATGCCGAACTAGTTGCATTGTGGATTTTAACTAAAACATGATTTTAGAAAATATTCATAGAATTATTTTTTTTTTAAATCACATTTGAAAACCCTTGTATGTTATATTCTTCATACCCTTCTAGTGCTGAACGTTAAAACATATTTTTAGACCCTTTTCATGCAAAATGTATAAAAATATTTTTCACGTTTGTTAAAAAACAATTGTATCCCTTCATATGCCCAACTAGTTGCATTGTGGATTTTGCCTAAAACATGATTTTAGACAATATTCATTGAATTATTTTTTAAAAAAATCACATTCGAAAACCCTTTTGTATGTTGAATTCTACATATGTCCCTTCTAGTGCTGAATGTTAAAAATATTTTAGAACCTTTTCATGCAAAATGTATAAAAAAATATTTTTCAAGTTTGTTATAAAAAAAAATGTATCCCTTCATATGCTGAACTAGTTGCATTGTGGATTTAGCCTAAAACATGATTTTAGAAAATATTCATTGATTTTTTTATTTTTTTATCACATTTGAAAACCCTTGTATGTTGAAATTTACATATGTCCTTCTAATGCTGAACGTAAAAAATATTTTAGACGCTTTTCAGCAAAATGTATAAAAATATTTTTCCGTTGTTATAAAAAACATTTTATCCCTTCATATGCCGAACTAGTTTTTTTGTGGATTTTGCCTAAAACATGATTTTAGACAATATTCATTGAAAAAGCTTTTTAAAAAATCACATTTGAAAACCCTTCTAAATTGTATTCTACATCTGTCCTTCTAGTGCTGAACATAAAATATATATTAGACCCTTTTCATGCAAAATGTATAAAAAATATTATTCACGTGTTATAAAAAAAAATTGTATCCCTTCATATGCCGAACTAGTTGCATTGTGGATTTTGCCTAAAACATGATTTTAGACAATATTCATTGAAAAAAGCTTTCAAAAAATCACATTTGAAAACCCTTCTAAATTGTATTCTACGCCTGTCCTTCTAGTGCTGAACGTAAAAAAAAATATTTTCGAGACCCTTTTCATGCAAAATGTATAAAAATATTTTCACATTTTTATTTAAAAACTTTGTATCCCTTCATATGCCGAACTAGTTTTTGTGTGGATTTTTTGTGCCTAAAACAAGATTTTTGAAAATATTCATTGAAAAAAGCTTTTTTAATCACATTTGAAAACCCTTCTAAATTGTGTTCTACTTTATCCTTCTAGTGATGAATGTTAAAAAAATATGTTAGACCCTTTTCATGCCAAAATTTATAAAAAAATATTTTTCACGTTTTTTATAAAAAACGTTGTATCCCTTCATATGCCGAACTAGTTGCATTGTGGATTTGCCTAAAACATGATTTTAGAAAATATTCATTGAATTATTTTTTAAAAAATCACATTTGAAAAACCCTTGTATGTTATATTCTACATATATCCTTCTAGTGCTGAACGTTAAAAAAATATGTTAGACCCTTTTCATGCCAAATTTATAAAAAATATTTTTCACGTTTTTATAAAAAAACTTTGTATCCTTCATATGCCGAACTAGTTTTTTTGGTGGATTTTGCCTCAAACATGATTTTAGACAATATTCATTGAAAAAGCTTTTAAAAAATCACATTTGAAAACCCTTCTAAATTGTATTCTACATCTGTCCTTCTAGTGCTGAACGTAAAAAAAATATTAGACCCTTTTTCATGCAAAATGTATAAAAAAATATTATTCCGTTTGTTATAAAAAAATTTTTATCCCTTCATATGCCGAACTAGTTGCATTGTGGATTTTGCCTAAAACGGCCATTTTAGAACCAATATTCATTGAATTATTTTTTTAAATCTCTTAAAAACCCTTGTATCTTGAGATTCTACCTATGTCTCTTCTAGTGCTGAGATTTAAAAAAATATTTTAAACCTTTTTCATTTAAAATTATAAAAATATTTTCCGTTTGATATAAAAAAATTGTATCCCTTCCTATGCAGACTATTTGCATTGTGATTTTACCCAAAACATGATTTTAACAATATTCATTAAAAACTTTTAAAAAAATCACATTTGAAACCCTTCTAAATTGTATTCTCGCCTGTCTTCTAGTGCTATAAAAAACTATTTTACCCTTTTCATAAATTATAAAAAATATTTTTCAATTTTTATTTAAAACGATTGTATCTCATATGAATTTTTTTGTGATTTTCCTAAAACATATTAACTTCATTAAAACTTTTAAAAAATCTTAAACCTTCATTTATTCCCGATCCTGTCCTTCTAGTGCTACTAAAAAAAATATTTTCCCTTTTCATGCAAAATGTATAAAATATTTTCCTTTTATTAAAAAACTTTGTATCCCTTCATATCAACTGTTTTGTGTATTTTATAAAAATTATTTAAAATATTCATTAAAAAAATTTTTTTATTTAACCTTCTATTGTATTCTACGTCTTCCTTCTAGTATAATTAATATTTTTTTCATGAAATTTATAAAAATATTTTTCACTTTTTTCATAACAAATGTACCCTCATATACTAGATTGCATTGTATTTTATAACATATTTTAAAAATATTCATTATTTTTTTAAAAATCCTTTTTTTTTATATTCTACATATATCTTCTTTTTAAATATTTTAACCCTTTTCATCAAATTATAAAAAAAATATTTTTCCTTTAAACTTTATATTCATTCAACTAGTTTTTTTTTTTGCCTAAAACATGATTTTAACATATTCATTAAAAAAAAAATCATTCCAAAACTTGTATGTTGAATTCTACATATCTCTTCTAGTACTATTTAAAAAAGTTTTCTTCATATAAAAAATATTTTTCAGTTATTATAAAAAAATTTATCCCTTCATATGCTAACTAGTTGCATTTGGTTTACCTAATATTTTAAAATATTCATTTTTTTTAATTTTTTTATCATTTAAAACCTTGTATGTTAAATTTATTCCTTCTAATTAAATATCTTCTTTCATATTAAAAAAAAATACTCACGTTTGTTATAAAAAACATTTATCCCTTCATATGCCACTGTTTTTTTATTTTCCTAAAACATATTTTAACCCTTATTCATTAACTTTTTAATCACATTTGAAAATTCTAAATTGTAATTCTACATCTGTCCTTCTAGTGCTAACATAAAAAAATATATTAACCCTTTTCATCAAAATTATAAAAATATTACTATTATATTTATCCCTTCATTGCCAACTAGTTTGCATTGTGGATTTTGCCTAAAACATGATATTTAACAATATTCATTGAAAAAAAACCAAAAAAATCACGTTTGAAACCCTTCTAATTTATTCTACGCCTGTCCTTCTATATAAAAAAATATTTTACCCTTTTCTTCAAATTATAAAAATATTTTTCACTTTAAAATTTGTATCCCCTTTGTGTGATTTTCCTAAACTTTAAATATTCATTGAAAAAGCTTTTTTTAAACTACCCTTCTATTTATTCTCTCTGTCCTTCTATATATTTAATATATTAACCTTTTCATGAAATTTTTAAAAAAATATTTTTCTTTTAAATTTGTATTTCATTATTTTCATTGTATTTGCCTAAAACATTTTTAAAAATATTCATTGAATATTTACAAAATCTTTGTATTTATATTCTACATATATCTTCTAGTGCTATTAAAAATTTTAACCCTTTTTTTTAAAAAATATTTTTCCGTTTTCCTCAAAAAAACTTTGTATCTTATATCTTTTTTTTGTGGATTTTGCCTAAAACATGATTTTAGACAATATTCATTGAAAAAACTTTTTAAAAAAATCACATTTAAACCCTTCTAAATTGTATTCTACATCTTCCTTCTAGTCTTAAAAATATATTCCTTTTCATGCAAAATTATAAAAATAATTATTCACGTTTGTTATTAAAAAAATTTTATCCCTTCATATGCCAACTAGTTGCATTTGATTTTGCCTAAAACATATTTTAACAATATTCATTAATTTTTTTTAATCAAATTTAAACCCCTTTATGTTGAATTCTACACTATGTCCTTCTAGTTATTATTATTTTAGACCCTTTTCATTTTAAAATTATAAAAAATATTTTTTTTTTAATTTTATCCCTTCCTATGACTTTGCATTGTGATTTTGCCTAAAAACATATTTTACAATATTCATTAAACTTTTAAAAATCCTTTCCCTTCTATTGTATTCTCGCCTGTCCTTCTAATGCTCAGCGTAAAAAAATATTTTAGACCCTTTTCATCTAAATTATAAATATTTTTCATTTTTATTAAAAAAGTTTTTCCCTTCATATCCTGTTTTTGGATTTTGCCTAAAACATGATTTTAAAAATATTCATTTTTTTTAATTCCATTTAAACCCTTCTAAATTGTATTCTACGTCTTCCTTCTAGTGATGAATGTTCAAAAAATATGTTATCTTTTTAATGCAAATTTAAAATATTTTCTTTTTTATAAAAACGTTTACCTTCATATGCCACTTTTTTGTGGATTTTGCCTAAAACATGATTTTAGACAATATTCATTGAAAAAGCTTTTTAAAAAATCACATTTAAACCCTTCTAAATTTTATTCTCCTCTGTCTTCTAATGCTGAGTAAAAAAAATATTTTAATACCCTTTTCATACAAAATGTTAAAAAATATTTTTCCACATTTTTTATTTAAAAAGCTTTGTATCCCTTCATATGCCAACTGTTTTTTTTGTGTGATTTTTCCTAAAACATATTTTTAAAAATATTCATTGAAAAACTTTTTTTAAATCACATTTAAAACCCTTCTAAATTGTATTCTCCGTCTGTCCTTCTAGTATATTTATTATTTTCTTTTCATAAAATTATAAAATTTTTTATAAAAAACGTTCTATCCCTTCATATGCCCTAGTTGCATTATATTTTCCTAAACTGATTTTTGACAATATTCATTAAACTTTTTAAAAAATCACGTTTAAAACCCTTCAAATTGTATTCTTCTGTCCTTCTAGTGCTATAAAAATATTTTAACCCTTTTCATCAAATCTATAAAAAATTTTACTTTTTTATAAATTTATCCCTTCATATGCCGAACTAGTTGCATTTGATTTTCCTAAAACATGATTTTAAAAATATTCATAGAAATTATTTTTTAGATCACATTTGAAAACCTTGTATGTTATATTCTTCATCAGTCCTTCTAGTGCTAACGTTAAAACATATTTTAACCCTTTTCATGCAAAATGTATAAATATATTTTTCTTTTTATTTTCGTGGGATTGTTTTTTCTTCTTTATTTGCGAACTAGTTGCATTGTGATTTTGCCTAACATATTTTAACAATATTATTATATTTTTTTTAATCCATTTAAACCTTGTATTTAATTCTCTATGTCCTTCTGTGCTGAATGTTAAAAAAATATTTTCTTTTCATCAAATGTAGAATTTTTTTCACCTCTGTTATAAATTTTTTATCCCTTCATATGCCAAACTAGTTTTCATTATGGATTTTTAATGATTTTAACAATATTCATTGAAAAAACTTTTTTAAATCTTTAAAACCCTTCTAAATTTATTCTTCGTCTTCCTTCTAGTGCTGAGCTAAAAAAAATATTTTCTTTTCATAAAATCTAAAAAAATATTTTTCACCTCTGTTATAAAAAAAAATTGTATCCCTTCATTCCGCTTTATTGTGGATTTTAACTAAAACATGATTTTAGAAAATATTCATAATTATTTTTTAAAATCCATTTGAAAACCCTTGTATGTTATATTCTTCATACATCCTTCTAGTGCTAACGTTAAATCATATATTTAGACCTTTTCATTTAAATGTATAAAAATATTTTTCACGTTTGTTATAAATTTTCCTTCCTATGCCGAACTAGTTCATTGTGGATTTTGCCTAAAACATGATTTTAGACAATATTCATTGAAAAACTTTTCAAAAAAATCACATTTAAAACCCTTCTAAATTGTATTCTCGCCTGTCCTTCTAGTGCTGAGCGTAAAAAAAATATTTTAACCCTTTTCATGCAAAATTTATAAAAAATATATTTCACATTTTTTATTTAAAAAACGTTTATCCTTCATTTTTTTGTATTTTCTAATGATTTTAAAAATATTCATTAGATTTTTTTAAAATCCATTTGAAACCCTTCTAAATTGTATTCTTTTCCTTCTAGTGATGAATTTAAAATATTTACCCTTTTCATTCAAATTTATAAAATTTTTTTTTTTTAAAAAACGTTTATCCCCTTCATATGCCACTTTTTTGTGGATTTTGCCTAAAACCTGTTTTGGACAATATTCATTGAAAAAAACCTTTTTAAAAAATCACTTTAACCCTTCAAAAATTTACTTCTACGTCTGTCCTTCTAGTGCTGAGCGTAAAAAAATATTTTAGACCCTTTTCATGTAAAATGTGGAAAAATATTTCCTCTCTCACCTCTGTTATAAAAAAAATTTATCCCTTCATATGCCGAACTAGTTGCATTTGATTTTACCTAAAACATGGTTTTAGAAAATATTCATAGAATTATTTTTTTAAATCACATTTAAAACCCTTGTATGTTATATTCTTCATACACTCCTTCTGTGCTAGTAACCCTATTTTACCCTTTTTCTTTAAAATTATAAAAATATTTTCCGTTTTTAAAAAAAACAATTTTATCCTTCCTTGCCCAACTATTGCATTGTGGATTTTGCCTAACATGATTTTAGACAATATTCATTTTTTTAAAAAATCACTCTAAACCCTTGTTTTGTTCTACATTTCCTTCTAGTGCTGAATGTTAAAAAAATTATTTTAAACCTTTTCATGCAAAATTATAAAAAATATTTTTTCCGTTTATTATAAAAACTTTTTATCCCTTCATATGCCAACTAGTTGCATTGTGATTTTGCCTAAAACTGATTTTAGAAAATATTCATTGAGTTATTTTTTTAAATCACATTTAACTTGTATTTATATTCTATATCTTCTAGTGCTGATTTTATTTTACCTTTTCATCCAAATATAAAAAATATATTTTCGTTTTTTATAAAACTTGTATCCTTCATTGCCTTTTTTTTGTGGATTTTTCCTAAAACATGATTTTAACAAATATTAATTGCTTTTTAAAAAATCACATTTAAACCCTTCTTTGTATTCTCATTCCTTCTAGTGCTAGTAAAAAAATATATTACTTTTCATCAAAATATAATATTTATTCCGTATGTTATAAATTGTATCCCTTCATATCCGCTGTTGCTTTGGATTTTGCCTAAAACATATTTTAAAATATTCATTAAAAGCTTTCAAAAAAATCACATTTAAAACCCTTCTAAATTTATTCTAGCTTTTTAGTCTAACTAAAAAAAATATTTTAGTCCCTTTTCATAAAATGTATAAAAATATTTTTCACATTTTTTTAAAAACTTTGTATCCTTCATATGCCGAACTAGTTTTTTTTTGGATTTTCCCATAAAACATATTTTGGACAATATTCATTGAAAAAAGCTTTTTTTTTAAATCCATTTAAAACCCTTCTAATTTATTCTCTCTGTCCTTCTATATATTTAAAAAAAATATGTTAACCTTTTCATCAATTTATAAATATTTTTTTTTTTATAAAAAGTTTATCTTTCATATGCCGAACTAGTTGCATTGTGGATTTTACCTAATCCATTTTAAAAATATTCATTTTTTTTTTTTTTAATCACATTTAAAATTTATTCTACGTCTGTCTTCTAGTGTGAACGTAAAAAAATATTTAATACCCTTTTCTGCAATTATAAAAATATTTTTCCTTTTATAAAAAATTGTATCCTTCTTTTTGCTTTGGTTTTGCCTACTGATTTTAATTTCATTGAAAAAAAGCTTTTTAAAAATCACATTTGAAACCCTTCTAAATTTATTCTTCTTCCTTCTATTTAAAATTTCCATCCCTTTTCATGCAAAATGTATAAAAATATTTTTCGTTTGTTATAAAAAATAATTTATCCCTTTTTCAACTGTTGATTTTTTTCCTAAAACATGATTTTAGAAAATATTCATTGATTATTTTATTTTTATCACATTTGAAAACACTTGTATGTTGAATTCTACATATATCCTTCTATGCTTTAAAAAAATATTTTACCCTTTTCATGCAAAATCTATAACATATTTTTCACCTTTATTATAAAAAATTTATCCCTTCATATGTCAAACTGTTGCATTGTGGTTTTGCCTAAAACATATTTTAGACAATATTCATTGAAAAAGCTTTTTTAAATCACATTTGAAAACCCTTCTAAATTTATTCTCGTCTGTCCTACTAGTGCTAACGTAAAAAAAATATTTTAGACCCTTTTCATGCAAAATGTAAAAAATATTTTTCACCTCTGTTATAAAAAAATTGTATCCCTCATATGCCGGACTAGTTGCATTGTGATTTTCCTAAAACATGATTTTTTTATATTATTATTTTTTAAAATCCTTTAAAACCCTTGTATGTTGAATTCTACATATTTTCTGTACTACGTAAAAAAATATTTTCCCTTTTCATCAAATTATATTTCTTTTAATATCCCTTCATATGCCAACTAGTTGCATTGTATTTTGCCTAAAAATGATTTTAGACAATATTCATTGAAAACTTTCAAAAAATCATCATTTAAAACCCTTCTAAATTGTTTCTCTGTCCTTCTGTGCTGAGCGTAAAAAAAATATTTTAACCTTTTCATCAAAATTATAAAAAATATTTTTCACATTTTATATAAAAAACTTTGTATCCCTTCATATCCAACTGTTTTTTTATTTTGCCTAAAACATGATTTTAGACAATATTCATTGAAAAAAGCTTTTTTTTAAATCACATTTAACCTTCTAAATTTATTCTCTCTGTCCTTCTTGATAATTAAAAAATATTTTATACCCTTTTCATGCAGAATGTATAAAAAATATTTTTTCCTTTGTTATAAAAAAAAATTGTATCCCTTCATATGCCGAACTGTTTGTATTTTGCCTAAAACATATTTACATATTTTAAAACTTTTTTAAAAAATCACATTTAAAACCTTCTAAATTGTATTCTCCATCTGTCCTTCTAGTGCTAACTAAAAAAATATTTTAGACCCTTTTCAAATGCAAAATTATAAAAAATATTATTCACGTATTTATAAAAATTTTATCCCTTCATTTGTTTGCATTGTGGATTTTGCCTAAAACATACTTTAACAATATTCATTATTTAATCCATTTCATTAATTTATTCTTCTGTCCTTCTAGTGCTATAAAAAAATATTTTACCCTTTCTCATGCAAAAATGTATAAAAAATATTTTTTCACATTTTTTATTAAATTTGTATCCCTTCATATGCCTATTCTTTTGATTTTGCCTAAAACATGATTTTAAAAATATTCATTGAAAAGCTTTTTTAAATCACGTTTGAAAACCCTTCTAAATTTTATTCTCGTCTGTCCTTCTTGATAATGTTAAAAAATATGTTAACCCTTTTCATGCAAAATTTATAAAAAATTTTTTATAAAAAGCGTTGTATCCCTTCATATGCAACTAGTTGCATTGTGATTTTGCCTAATTTTATTTCATTTTTATTTTTTTATCTTTACCTTATTCTATTCTACATCTGTCCTTCTAGTGCTGACTAAAAAAAATATTTTAACCCTTTTCATGCAGAATTATAAAAATATTCTTTGTTATAAAAAATTTATCCCTTCATATCGTTTTGCATTGTGATTTTTAAACATGATTTTAACAATATTCTTAAAAACTTTTAAAAATCACGTTTGAAAGCTCGCTTCTAAATTGTATTCTACGTCTGTCCTTCTAGTGCTGAGCTAGAAAAAAATATTTCAACCCTTTTCATGCAAAATTATAAAAAATATTTTTCCGTTTGTTATAAAAATTATTTATCCCTCATATTTCGAACTAGTTGCATTGTGATTTTGCCTAAAACATGATTTTCAGAAAATATTCATTATTATTTTATTTTTTTAATCACATTTAAAACCCTTGTATGTTGACATTCTACATATGTCCTTCTAGTGCTGAACTTAAAAAAATATTTTAGACCCTTTTCTGCAAAATTATACAAATATTTTTCACCTTTGTTATAAAAAAATTGTATCCCTTCCTATGCCGAACTAGTTGCATTGTGGATTTTACCTAAAACATGATTTTAGACAATATTCATTGAAGAAAGCTTTTTTAAATCACATTTAAAACCCTTCTAAATTGTATTCTCGTCTGTCCTACTAGTGCTGAACGTAAAAAAAAATATTTTAGACCCTTTTCATGCAAAATGTATAAAAAATTTTTTCACTCATTGTATCCCTTCATATGCCAACTAGTTGCATTGTGGATTTTGCCTAAAACATGATTTTAGAAAATATTCATAAAATTATTATTTTTTAAAATCACATTTAAAACCCTTTATGTTAATTCTACATATGTCCTTCTAGTGCTGACTAAAAATATTTTCCTTTTCATCAAAATTTAAAAAAATATTATTTTTGTTATAAAAAAATTATCCCTTCATATGCGTTTTTTTTTGCCTAAAACATGATTTTAACAATATTCATTGAAAAACTTTCCAAAAAAATCACTTTAAAACCCTTCTAAATTGTATTCTCCCTATCCTTCTAGTGCTGAGCGTAAAAAAAATATTTTAGACCCTTTTCATGCAAAATGTATAAAAAATATTTTTTCACATTTTTATTAAAAAACTTTTATCCCTTCATATGCCGAACTAGTTTTTTTGTGGATTTTGCCTAAAACATGATTTTAACAATATTCATTGAAAAACTTTTTTTTAATCCATTTAACCCTTCTAAATTGTATTCTACGTCTGTCCTTCTAGTGATAATGTAAAAAAAAATATTTTACTTTTCTTCGAATTATAAAAATATTTTTCCCGTTTATTATAAAAAAAAATTGTATCCCTTCATATGCCGAACTAGTTGCATTGTGGATTTTGCCTAAAACATATTTTAGAAAATATTCATTGAATATATTTTTTTTTAATCACATTTAAAACCCTTGTATGTTGAATTCTAATATGTCCTTCTAGTCTGAATTTAAAAAAATATTTTAGAACCTTTTCATTTAAAATGTATAAAAATATTTTTCACCCTTTTATAAAAAAATTTATCCTTCCTATGCCAACTTTCTTATGATTTTCTAAAACATGATTTTAACAATATTCATTGAAGTTTTTTTAATCACATTTAAAACCCTTCTAAATTGTATTCTCTCTGTCCTTCTAGTGCTGAACGTAAAAAAATATTTTAGACCCTTTTCATGCAGAATATCTAAAAATATTTTTTCACATTGTTATAAAAAAATTTTATCCCTTCATATGCCAACTAGTTGCATTGTGATTTTCCTAACATATTTTAGAATATTCATTAATTTTCAAAAAAATCACTTTAAAACCCTTCTAATTTATTCTACCCTTCCTTCTAGTGCTATAAAAATATTTTAACCCTTTTCATGCAAAATTTATAAAAAATATTTTTCCAGGTTTGTTATAAAAAAAATCTATCCCTTCATATGCTAACTAGTTGCATTGTGGATTTTGCCTAAAACATGATTTTAGAAAATATTCATTGATTTTTATTTTTTAATCCTTTAAAACCCTATAATTTATTCTACGTCTGTCCTTCTAGTGCTGACTAAAAAAATTATTTTAACCCTTTTCATGCAGAATTATAAAAAATATTTTTCCACGTTTGTTATAAAAAAATTGTATCCCTTCATATCCAACTAGTTGCATTGTGATTTTGCCTAAAACATGATTTTGACAATATTCATTGAAAAAATTTTTAAAAAATCACATTTTGAAAACCCTTCTAAATTGTATTCTTGTCTGTCCTTCTAGTGCTGAGCGTAAAAAAATATTTTAGACCCTTTTCATGTAAAATGTAGAAAAATATTTTTTCACCTCTGTTATAAAAAAAATTGTATCCCTTCATATGCCAAACTAGTTGCATTGTGGATTTTGCCTAAAACATGATTTTGGACAATATTCATTGAAAAAGCTTTTTTAAATCACATTTAAAACCTTCTAAATTTATTCTTCGTCTGTCCTTCTAGTACTGACTAAAAATATTTTAGACCCTTTTCATGTAAAATTAGAAAAAATATTTTTCACCTCTGTTATAAAAAAAATTTATCCCTTCATATGCCGAACTAGTTCCATTGTGGATTTTACCTAAAACATGATTTTAGAAAATATTCATAGAATTATTTTTTTTAAAATCCATTTGAAACCCTTGTATGTTATATTCTTCATACATCCTTCTAGTGCTGAGCGTTAAAACATATTTTAAACCTTTTCATTTAAAAATGTATAAAAATATTTTTTCCCGTTTATTATAAAAAAATTGTATCCCTTCCTATGCCGAACTAGTTGCATTGTGGATTTTCCCTAAAACATATTTTACAATATTCATTAAAAAGCTTTTAAAAAAATCACATTTAAAACCCTTCTAAATTGTATTCTCGCCTGTCCTTCTAGTACTAACTAAAAAAAATATTTTAACCCTTTTCATCAAAATGTATAAAAAATATATTTCACATTTTATTTAAAAAACTTGTATCCCTTCATATAATATTTTTTGTGGTTTTGCCTAAAACATATTTTAGAAATATTCATTAGATTTTTTAATCACATTTAAAACCCTTCTAAATTTATTCTCGTCTGTCCTTCTGTATATTTATATTTACCCTTTTCATGCAAAATTTATAAAAAATATTTTTTTTTTATAAAAAAATTTATCTTTCATATGCCAACTAGTTTTTTGTGGATTTTGCCTAAAACATGATTTTAACAATATTCATTGAAAAAAGCTTTTAAAAAAATCACTTTAAAACCCTTCAAAATTTATTCTTCTGTCCTTCTAGTCTGATAAAAAAAATATTTTCCTTTTCATAAAATTATAAAAAATATTTTTCACATTTTTATTTAAAAACTTTATCCTTCATTCCCAACTGTTTTTTTGATTTTCCTAAAACATGATTTTTAGAAAATATTCATTAAAAAATATTTTTTAAATCACATTTAAACCCTTCTAAATTGTATTCCTCACGTCTGTCCTTCTAGTGATTTTATATGTTAGACCCTTTTCATGCAAAATTTATAAAATATTTTTCGTTTTTATAAAAAAACGTTGTATCCCTTCTATCAACTAGTTTTTGTGGATTTTGCCTAAAACATGATTTTAACAATATTCATTGAAAAAATTTTTAAAAAATCACATTTGACCCTTCAAAATTTATTCTGTCTGTCCTTTGTTGAGTAAAAAATATTTTAGACCCTTTTCATGTAAAATGTAGAAAAATATTTTTCACCTCTGTTATAAAAAAAATTGTATCCCTTCATATCGAACTAGTTTGCATTGTGGATTTTAACTAAAACATGATTTTAAAAATATTCATAGATTTTTTTTTTTAAATCACATTTACCTTGTATGTTATATTCTTCATACATCCTTCTAGTACTGACGTTAAAACTTATTTTAGACCTTTTCATGCAAAATTTATAAAAATATTTTTCCCTTTATTAAAAAAACAATTGTATCCCTTCATATGCCCAACTAGTTGCATTGTGGATTTTGCCTAAAACATGATTTTAGACAATATTCATTGAATTATTTTTTAAAAATCACATTTGAAAACCCTTGTATGTTGAATTCTACATATGTCCTTCTAGTGCTGAATGTTAAAAAATATTTTGACCCTTTTCATGAAAATTATAAAAAATATTTTTCACGTTTTTATAAAAAACATTTTATCCCTTCATATGCCAACTAGTTGCATTCGTGGATTTTACCTAAAAATGATTTTAGAAAATATTCATTATTATTTTTTAAAAATCACATTTAAACTTTATATTATATTCTACATTATCCTTCTAGTGCTAGTTAAAAAATATATTTACCCTTTTCATCCAATAAATATTTTTCTTTTTTAAAAAATATCTTCATATCAACTTTTTTTTGTGATTTTGCCTAAAACATGATTTTAACAATATTAATTGAAAAAAGCTTTTTAAAAAATCAGCATTTGAAAACCCTTCTAAATTGTATTCTACATCTGTCATTCTAGTGCTGAACGTAAAAAAATATATTAGACCCTTTTCATGCAAAATGTATAAAAAATATTATTCACGTATGTTATAAAAAAATTGTATCCCTTCATATGCCGAACTAGTTGCATTGTGGATTTTGCCTAAAACATGATTTTAGACAATATTAATTGAAAAAAAGCTTTAAAAAATCACATTTGAAAACCCTTCTAAATTGTATTCTCACGCCTGTCCTTCTAGTGCTGAGCGTAAAAAAAATATTTTAGACCCTTTTCTTGCAAAATGTATAAAAATATTTTTCACATTTTTATTTAAAAAACTTTGTATCCCTTCATATGCCGAACTAGTTTTTTTTTTGATTTTGCCTAAAACATGATTTTAGACAATATTCATTGAAAAAAGCTTTTTTTTTAAATCACATTTGAAAACCCTTCTAAATTGTATTCTACGTCTGTCCTTCTAGTGATGAATGTAAAAAAATATTTAGACCCTTTTCATACAAAATTTATAAAAAAATATTTTTCACGTTTTTTATAAAAAACGTTGTATCCCTTCATATGCAACTAGTTGCATTGTGGATTTTGCCTAAAACATGATTTTAGAAAATATTCATTGAATATATTTTTTTAATCACATTTGAAAACCCTTGTATGTTGAATTCTACATATGTCCTTCTAGTGCTGAATGTTAAAAAAATATTTTAGAACCTTTTCATTTAAAATGTATAAAAAATATTTTTCACCTTTGTTATAAAAAAAATTGTATCCCTTCCTATGCCGAACTAGTTGCATTATGGATTTTGCCTAAAACATGATTTTAGACAATATTCATTGAAAAAAGTTTTTTTTTAAATCACATTTGAAAACCCTTCTAAATTGTATTCTACGTCTGTCCTTCTAGTGCTGAACGTAAAAAAAATATTTTTAGACCATTTTCATGCAGAATGTCTAAAAATATTTTTCACGTTTGTTATAAAAAAAAAATTATCCCTTCATATGCCGAACTAGTTGCATTGTGGATTTTGCCTAAAACATGATTTAAGACAATATTCATTGAAAAAAAGCTTTTTAAAAAAATCACATTTGAAAACCCTTCTAAATTGTATTCTACGCCTGTCCTTCTAGTGCTGAACGTAAAAAAAATATTTTATACCCTTTTCATGCAAAATGTATAAAAAATATTTTTCAGGTTTGATTATAAAAAAAATGTATCCCTTCATATGCTGAACTAGTTGCATTGTGGATTTTGCCTAAAACATGATTTTAGAAAATATTCATTGATTTTTTATTTTTTTTAATCACATTTGAAAACCAATTGTATTCTACGTCTGTCCTTCTAGTGCTGAGCGTAAAAAAAATATTTTAGACCCTTTTCATGCAGAATGTATAAAAAATATTTTTCACGTTTGTTATAAAAAAAAATTGTATCCCCTTCATATGCCGAACTAGTTGCATTGTGGATTTTGCCTAAAACATGATTTTAGACAATATTCATTGAAAAAAAGCTTTTAAAAAATCACATTTGAAAATCCCTTCTAAATTGTATTCTCGTCTGTCCTTCTAGTGCTGAGCGTAGAAAAAAATATTTTAGACCCTTTTCATGCAAAATGTATAAAAAATATTTTTCACGTTTGTTATAAAAATAATTGTATCCCTTCATATTTAGAACTAGTTGCATTGTGGATTTTGCCTAAAACATGATTTTAGAAAATATTCATTGATTATTTTATTTTTAATCACATTTGAAAACACTTGTATGTTGAATTCTACATATGTCCTTCTAGTGCTGAACGTTAAAAAAATATTTTAGACCCTTTTCATGCAAAATGTATACAAATATTTTTCACCTTTGTTATAAAAAAAATTGTATCCCTTCATATGCCGAACTAGTTGCATTGTGGATTTTGCCTAAAACATGATTTTAGACAATATTCATTGAAGAAAGCTTTTTTTAATCACATTTGAAAACCCTTCTAAATTGTATTCTCGTCTGTCCTACTAGTGCTGAACGTAAAAAAAATATTTTAGACCCTTTTCATGCAAAATGTAGAAAAAATATTTTTCACCTCTGTTATAAAAAAAATTGTATCCCTTCATATGCCGAACTAGTTGCATTGTGGATTTTGCCTAAAACATGATTTTAGAAAATATTCATAGAATTATTATTTTTTTAAATCACATTTGAAAACCCTTGTATGTTGAATTCTACATATGTCCTTCTAGTGCTGAACGTAAAAAAATATTTTAGACCCTTTTCATGCAAAATTTTAAAAAAATATTATTCACGTTTGTTATAAAAAAAAATTATCCCTTCATATGCCGAACTAGTTGCATTGTGGATTTTGCCTAAAACATGATTTTAGACAATATTCATTGAAAAAAGCTTTTAAAAAAATCACATTTGAAAACCCTTCTAAATTGTATTCTACGCCTGTCCTTCTAGTGCTGAACGTAAAAAAAATATTTTAGACCCTTTTCATGCAAAATGTATAAAAAATATTTTTCCCCGTTGTTATAAAAAAAAATGTATCCCTTCATATGCTGAACTAGTTGCATTGTGGATTTTGCCTAAAACATGATTTTAGAAAATATTCATTGATTTTTTATTTTTTTTAATCACATTTGAAAAACCCTTGTATGTTGAAATCTACATATGTCCTTCTAATGCTGAACGTAAAAAAATATTTTAGACCCTTTTCATGCAAAATGTATAAAAATATTTTTCACGTTTGTTATAAAAAATTGTATCCCTTCATATGCCGAACTAGTTTTTTTGGGGATTTTGCCTAAAACATGATTTTAGACAATATTCATTGAAAAAAGCTTTTTTAAAAAATCACATTTGAAAACCCTTCAAAATTGTATTCTACGTCTGTCCTTCTAGTGCTGAACGTAGAAAAAATATTTTAGACCCTTTTCATGCAAAATGTATAAAAATATTTTTCACGTTTGTTATAAAAAATAATTGTATCCCTTCATATTTAGAACTAGTTGCATTGTGGATTTTGCCTAAAACATGATTTTAGAAAATATTCATTGATTATTTTATTTTTAATCACATTTAAAAACACTTGTATGTTGAATTCTACATATGTCCTTCTAGTGCTGAACGTTAAAAAAATATTTTAGACCCTTTTCATGCAAAATGTATACAAATATTTTTCACCTTTTATTATAAAAAAAATTGTATCCCTTCATATGCCGAACTAGTTGCATTGTGGATTTTGCCTAAAACATGATTTTAGACAATATTCATTGAAGTTTTTTTTAAAATCACATTTGAAAACCCTTCTAAATTGTATTCTACGTCTGTCCTACTAGTGCTGAACGTTAAAAAAATATTTTAGACCCTTTTCATGCAAAATGTAGAAAAAATATTTTTCACCTCTGTTATAAAAAAAATGGTATCCCTTCATATGCCGAACTAGTTGCATTGTGGATTTTGCCTAAAACATGATTTTAGAAAATATTCATAGAATTATTATTTTTTTAAATCACATTTGAAAACCCTTGTATGTTGAATTCTACATATGTCCTTCTAGTGCTGAACGTAAAAAAATATTTTAGACCCTTTTCATGCAAAATTTTAAGAAAATATTCTTCACGTTTTTTATAAAAAAAACTTTGTATCCCTTCATATGCCGAACTAGTTTTTTTTGTGGATTTTGCCTAAAACATGATTTTAGACAATATTCATTGAAAAAAGCTTTTAAAAAAATCACATTTGAAAACACTTCTAAATTGTATTCTACGTCTGTCCTTCTAGTGCTGAACGTAAAAAAAAATATTTTAGACCCTTTTCATGCAAAATGTATAAAAAATATTTTTCACGTTTGTTATAAAAAAATGTTTATCCCTTCATATGCTGAACTAGTTGCATTGTGGATTTTGCCTAAAACATGATTTTAGAAAATATTCATTGATTTTTAATTTTTTTTAATCACATTTGAAAACCCTTGTATGTTGAAATCTACATATGTCCTTCTAATGTTGAACGTAAAAAAAATATTTTAGACCCTTTTCATGCAAAATGTATAAAAAATATTTTTCACGTTTCTTATAAAAAAAATGGTATCCCTTCATATGCCAAACTAGTTGCATTGTGGATTTTGCCTAAAACATGATTTTAGAAAATATTCATAGAATTATTATTTTTTTAAATCACATTTGAAAACCCTTGTATGTTGAATTCTACATATGTCCTTCTAGTGCTGAACGTAAAAAAATATTTTAGACCCTTTTCATGCAAAATTAAAAAAAAATATTCTTCACGTTTTTTATAAAAAAAACTTTGTATCCCTTCATATGCCGAACTAGTTTTTTTGGTGATTTTGGCTAAAAACATGATTTTAGACAATATTCATTGAAAAAAGCTTTTTAAAAAATCACATTTGAAAACCCTTCTAAATTGTATTCTACGCCTGTCCTTCTAGTGCTGAACGTAAAAAAATATTTTAGACCCTTTTCTATGCCCAAAATGTATAAAAAATATTTTTTCACGTTTGTTATAAAAAAAATGTATCCCTTCATATGCTGAACTATTTGCATTGTGGATTTTGCCTAAAACATGATTTTAGAAAATATTCATAGATTATTTTTTAAAATCACATTTGAAAACCCTTGTATGTTATATTCTTCATCCGTCCTTTTAGTTCTAGCGTTAAAAACATATTTTAACCCTTTTCATACAATTATAAAAATTATTTTTCACTTTTTATTAATTTATCCCTTCATATGCCACTGTTGCATTTGGATTTTGCCTAAAACATGATTTTAGACAATATTCATTGAAAAACTTTTAAAAAATCACATTTAAAACACTTCTAAATTGTATTCTCCCCTGTCCTTCTAGTGCTAACTAAAAAAATATTTTCCCTTTTCATCAAAATGTATAAAAATATTTCTCCGTTTATTATAAAAACATTGTATCCCTTCATATGCCAACTAGTTGCATTTGTTTTAGCCTAAAACATATTTTAACAATATTCATTAAAAAAATTATTTAATCACTTTAACTTCTTTTATTCTCTGTCTTCTTGCTGAGCTAAAAAACTATTTTAACCCTTTTCATACAAATTATAAAAATATTTCTCTTTATTATAAAAACAATTCTATCCCTTTATTAGTTGCATTTGGATTTTGCCTAAACCATATTTACAATATTCATTTATTTTTTTTTAAATCACATTTAAAACCCTTCTAAATTTATTCTCGCCTGTCCTTCTAGTGCTGAGTAAAAAAAATATTTTAACCCTTTTCATCAAAATGTATAAAAATATTTTTTCACATTTTTTTAAAAACGTTGTATCCCTTCATATCCAACTATTTCTTTGTTTTTCCTAAAACATGATTTTAGAAAATATTCATTGAAAAATTTTTTAAAAATCACATTTGAACCTATTTATTCTTCTGTCTTCTAAGTGCTGAGGTAAAAAAAATATTTTAACCCTTTTCATGCAGAATTATAAAAAATATTTTTCCCGTTTGTTATAAAAAAATTTATCCCTTCATATGCCGAACTAGTTGCATTGTGGATTTTCTAAAACATGATTTTAACAATATTCATTAAAAGCTTTTAAAAAATCACTTTTCAAACCCTTCTATTTTTCTCTGTCCTTCTTTGCTGAGTAAAAAAATTATTTTACCTTTTCATGCAAAATGTATAAATTTTTTTTTATTATAAAAATTTTATCCCTTCATATCTCTATTTTTTTTTCCTAAAACATGATTTTAAAAATATTCTTTTTTAATTTTTTTAATCACATTTAAAACCCTTGTATTTGAAATTCTACATATGTCCTTCTAATGTTGGGCGTAAAAAAATATTTTAACCCTTTTCATAAAATTATAAATATTTGTTTCTTATAAAAAAAATTATCCTTCTTACTTTCATTGTGGATTTTGCCTAAAACATATTTTAAAAATATTCCTTGGAATTATTATTTTTTAAATCACATTTAAACCCTTGTATTTGATTCTACATATGTCCTTCTAGTGCTAACTAAAAAAATATTTTAACCTTTTCATGCAAATTTAAAAAAATATTCTTCACGTTTTTTTAAAAACCTTTGTATTTCATATCCCTAGTTTTTTTGTGGATTTTCCTAAAACATATTTTACAATATTCATTAAACTTTTTAAAAAATCCTTTAAAACCCTTCTAAATTGCTATTCTACGCCTGTCCTTCTAGTGCTGACGTCAAAAAAATATTTTAAACCCTTTTCATGCAAAATGTATAAAAAATATTTTTTCACGTTTATATAAAAAAATTTTATCCCTTCATATGCTATCTTTGCATTTATTTTGCCTAAAAACATATTTTAGAAAATATTCATAAATTATTTTTTTAAATCACATTTGAAACTTGTATGTTATATTCTTCATCCTCCTTTTTAGTGCTGACGTTAAAAATTTTTAACCCTTTTCATCAAAATTATAAAAATATTTTCACGTTTTTATATTTATCCCTTCATTGCCGAACTGTTGCATTTATTTTCCCTAAAACATGATTTTAGACAATATTCATTGAAAAAAGCTTTTAAAAAATCACATTTGAAAACACTTCTAATTTATTCCTACTCCTGTCCTTCTAGTGCTACGTAAAAAAAATATTTTAACCTTTTCATAATCTATAAAAATATTTCTCGTTTATTATAAAAACTATTGTATCCCTTCATATCCGACTAGTTGCATTTGGATTTTGCCTAAAACATATTTTAACATATTCATTAAAAAAATTTTTTTTAATCCATTTAACCCTTCTATTCTATCTCCCTGTCCTTCTATGTGCTAAAAAATTCTTTTAGACCCTTTTCATGCAAAATTTATAAAAATATTTCTCATGTTTTTATAAAACTTGTATCCTTCATATCCACTAGTTGCATTGTGGATTTTGCCTAAAACATGACTTTAACAATATTCATTTAATTTTTTTAAATCACATTTAATTATTTTCTCGCCTGTCCTTCTAGTGCTTAAAAAATATTTTAGACCCTTTTCATACAAAATTATAAAAATATTTTTCAATTTTTATTTAAAAATTATCCCTTCATATCTTTTGTGTTTTGCCTAAAACATATTTTAGAAAATATTCATTAAAGCTTTTTTAAATCACATTTAAACCTTCTAAATTTATCTTCTGTCCTTCTAGTGATAATTTAAAAAATATTTTAACCCTTTTCATGCAAAATTTATAAAAAATATTTTCTTTTTATTAAAAAAATTTATCCCTTCATATGCAACTGTTTTTTTTTTGCCTAAAACATGATTTTAACAATATTCATTAAAAAACTTTTAAAAAATCACATTTAAACCCTTCTAAATTGTATTCTACATCTGTCCTTCTATTATAAAATATTTTACCCTTTTCTGCACAAATCTATAAAAAAATATTATTGTTTGTTATAAAAAATTGTTCCTTATATGCCGCTTTGCATTGTTTTCCTAAACATATTAAATTATTTTTTTTTAAATCACTTTAAAATTTTTTTTTCTTTTCCTTTTTATGTGCGTCATATTTTACCCTTTTCAGATTATATATTTTTTTTTTATAAAATATATCCCTTCATATGCCAACTAGTTGCATTGTGGATTTGCCTAAAACATGATTTTGAGACAATATTCATTAAAAAACTTTTTAAAAAATCACATTTAAACCTTCTACATTTATTCTTCTTCTTCTAGTCTAATATTTAACCCTTTTCATAAAATTATAAAAAATTATTTCTTTCACGTTTGTTATAAAAATATTTATCCCTTCATATTTTAGAACTAGTTGCATTGTGGATTTTGCCTAAAAACATGATTTTAGAAAATATTCATTGATTATTTTATTTTTAATCACATTTAAAACTTGTATATTGAATTCTACATATGTCCTTCTAGTGCTAGTTAAAAAAATTATTTTAGACCCTTTTCATGCAAAATTATACAAAAATTTTTCCCTTTTATAAAAAATTTATCCCTTCATATCCGCTAGTTGCATTGTGGATTTTGCCTAAAACATATTTTACAATATTCATTGAACTTTTTTAAAAATCACATTTAACCTTCTAATTGTATTCTACGTCTTCCTACTGTGTGAAAAATATTTTACCCTTTTCATCAATTTAAATATTTTTCACTGTATAAAAAAATTTTATCCCTTCATATGCCGAACTAGTTGCATTGTGATTTTGCCTAAAACATGATTTTAAAAATATTCATAAATTATTATTTTTTAAATCACATTTGAAAAACCTTGTATTTGAATTCTCATATTCCTTCTAGTGTAACGTAAAAAAATATTTTACCTTTTCCTAATTTTTAAAAAAATTATTCCCTTTGTTATTAAAAAAATTTATCCCTTCATATGCCGAACTAGTTGCATTGTATTTTCCTAAAACATGATTTTAACATATTCATTGAAAATCTTTTAAAAAAATTTTACCTTCTAAATTTTATTCTCTCTGTCCTTCTAGTGCTGACGTAAAAAAATATTTTAACCCTTTTCATCAAAATTTATAAAAATATTTTCCGTTTGTTATAAAAAAATTTATCCCTTCATATGCTGACTAGTTGCATTTGATTTTTACATATTTTAATATTCATTATTATTTTATTTTTTTTAATCACTTTTTTTAAATTCTACATATGTCCTTCTAATGCTAATAAAATATATTTTGACCCTTTTCATAAAATTATAAATATTTTTCACGTTTATTATAAAAAAATTGTTCCCTCATAGCCCTAGTTGTTTTGTGATTTTGCCTAAAACTATTTTGACAATATTCATTGAAAATTTTTTTAAAAAATAACATTTGAAACCCTTCTAATTGTATTTACGTCTGTCTTCTGTGCTAGTTTGAAAAAATATTTTAACCCTTTTCATACAATTATAAAATATTTTTCTTTTTATAAATATTGTATCCCTTCTTTTCGAACTATTGCATTGTGATTTTGCCTAAAACATATTTTTAGAAAATATTCATTTATTATTTTATTTTTAATCACATTTAAAACCCTTGTATGTTGAATTCTACATATGTCCTTCTAGTGCTTTAAAAAATATTTTACCCTTTTCATGCAAAATGTATACAAATATTTTTCACCTTTGTTATAAAAAAATTGTATCCCTTCATATGCCAACTAGTTGCATTGTGGATTTTGCCTAAAACATGATTTTAGACAATATTCATTGAAGAAAGCTTTTTTTAAAATCACATTTGAAAACCCTTCTAAATTGTATTCTACGTCTGTCCTACTAGTGCTGAACGTTAAAAAAATATTTTAGACCCTTTTCATGCAAAATGTAGAAAAATATTTTTCACCTCTGTTATAAAAAAAATGGTATCCCTTCATATGCCGAACTAGTTGCATTGTGGATTTTGCCTAAAACATGATTTTAGAAAATATTCATAGAATTATTATTTTTTTAAATCACATTTGAAAACCCTTGTATGTTGAATTCTACATATGTCCTTCTAGTGCTGAACGTAAAAAAATATTTTAGACCCTTTTCATGCAAATTTTAAGAAAATATTCTTCACGTTTTATAAAAAACTTTGTATCCTTCATATGCCGAACTAGTTTTTGTGGATTTTGCCTAAAACATGATTTTAGACAATATTCATTGAAAAAAGCTTTTAAAAATCACTTTGAAAACAACTTCTAAATTGTATTCTACGTCTGTCCTTCTAGTGCTGACGTAAAAAAAATATTTTAGACCCTTTTCATGCAAAATGTATAAAAAATATTCTTCAAGTTTGTTATAAAAAAAATTATATCCCTTCATATGCCGAACTAGTTAAATTGTGGATTTTGCCTAAATATGATTTTAGAAAATATTCTTTAAATATATATATTTTTTAATCACATTTGAAAACCCTTGTGATGTTAAATTCACATATGTCCTTCTTATGATGAACGTTAAAACATATTTTAGACCCTTTTCATGCAAAATTAAAATAAAATATTTTTCCTTTTTATAAAAAAACTTTGTATCCCTTCATATACCGAACTAGTTTTTTTGTGGATTTTGCCTAAAACATGATTTTAGACAATATTCATTGAAAAAGCTTTTAAAAATCACATTTGAAAACCCTTCTAAATTGTATTCTACGTCTGTCCTTCTAGTGCTGAACGTAAAAAAAATATTTTAGACCCTTTTCATGCAAAATGTATAAAAAATATTATTCACGTTTGTTATAAAAACAAGCATCCCTTCATATGCCGAACTAGTTGCATTGTGGATTTTGCCTAAAACATGATATTAGACAATATTCATTGTAATTTCTTTTTTTTTATCACATTTGAAAACCCTTGTATGTTGAATTCTACATATGTCCTTCTAGTGCTGAACGTTAAAAAATATTTTAGAACCTTTTCATGCAAAATGTATAAAAATATTTTCACGTTTGTTATAAAAAAATTGTATCCCTTCCTCTGCCGAACTAGTTGCATTATGGATTTTGCCTAAAACATGATTTTAGACAATATTCATTGAAAAAAGTTTTTAAATCACATTTGAAAACCCAAATTGTATTCTCGTCTGTCCTTCTAGTGCGAACGTAAAAAAAATATTTTAGACCCTTTTCATGCAGAATGTATAAAAAATATTATTCACGTTTGTTATAAAAAAATTGTATCCCTTCATATGCCGAACTAGTTGCATTGTGGATTTTGCCTAAAACATGATTTTAGACAATATTCATTGAAAAAAGCTTTTTAAAAAAATCACATTTGAAAACCCTTCTAAATTGTATTCTACATCTGTCCTTCTAGTGCTGAACGTAAAAAAAATATATTAGACCCTTTTCATGCAAAATGTATAAAAAAATATTATTCACGTTTGTTATAAAAAAATTGTATCCCTTCATATGCCGAACTAGTTGCATTGTGGATTTTGCCTAAAACATGATTTTAGAAAATATTCATAGAATTATTTTTTTTAAATCACATTTGAAAACCCTTGTATGTTATATCTACTCGTCCTTTTTTAGTGCTGAGCGTTAAAACATATTTTAGACCCCTTTTCTACAGAATGTATAAAAAATATTTTTCACGTTTATTATAAAAAAATTGTATCCCTTCATATGCCGAACTAGTTGCATTGTGGATTTTGGCCTAAAACATGATTTTAGACAATATTCATTGAAAAAAGCTTTTTAAAAAAATCACATTTGAAAACCCTTCTAAATTGTATTCTACGTCTGTCCTTCTAGTGCTGAGCGTAGAAAAAATATTTTAGACCCTTTTCATGCAAAATGTATAAAAATATTTTTCACGTTTGTTATAAAAAAATTGTATCCCTTCATATTTGAACTAGTTGCATTGTGGATTTTGCCTAAAAACATGATTTTAGAAATATTCATTGATTATTTTATATTTTAATCACATTTGAAAACACTTGTATGTTGAGATTCTACATATGTCCTTCTAGTGCTGAACGTTAAAAAAATATTTTAGGACCCTTTTTCATGCAAAATGTATACAAATATTTTTCACCCCTTTGTTATAAAAAAAATTGTATCCCTTCATATGCCGAACTAGTTGCATTGTGGATTTTGCCCTAAAACATGATTTTAGACAATATTCATTGAAGAAAGCTTTTTTAAATCACATTTGAAAACCCTTCTAAATTGTATTCTACGTCTGTCCTACTAGTGCTGAACGTAAAAAAATATTTTAGACCCTTTTCATGCAAAATGTAGAAAAAATATTTTTCACCTCTGTTATAAAAAAATTGTATCCCTTCATATGCCGAACTAGTTGCATTGTGGATTTTGCCTAAAACATGATTTTAGAAAATATTCATAGAATTATTATTTTTTTAAATCACATTTGAAAACCCTTGTATGTTGAATTCTACATATGTCCTTCTAGTGCTGAACGTAAAAAAATATTTTAGACCCTTTTCATGCAAAATTTTAAAAAAATATTATTCACGTTTGTTATTAAAAAAAAATTATCCCTTCATATGCGAACTAGTTTGCATTGTGGATTTTGCCTAAAACATGATTTTAGACAATATTCATTGAAAAAAGCTTTTAAAAAAATCACATTTGAAACCCTTCTAAATTTTATTCTACGCCTGTCCTTCTAGTGCTGAACGTAAAAAAATATTTTAGACCCTTTTTCATGCAAAATGTATAAAAATATTTTTCACGTTTGTTATAAAAAAAATGTATCCTTCATATGCTGAACTAGTTGCATTGTGGATTTTGCCTAAAACATGATTTTAGAAAATATTCATTGATTTTTATTTTTTTTTAATCACATTTGAAAACCCTTGTATGTTGAAATCTACATATGTCCTTCTAATGCTGAGCATAAAAAAATATTTTAGACCCTTTTCATGCAAAATGTATAAAAAATATTTTTCACGTTTGTTATAAAAAAAATTGTATCCCTTCATATGCCGAACTAGTTTTTTTTGGGATTTTGCCTAAAACATGATTTTAGACAATATTCATTGAAAAAAGCTTTTTAAAAAATAACATTTGAAAACCCTTCAAAATTGTATTCTACGTCTGTCCTTCTAGTGCTGAACGTAGAAAAAATATTTTAGACCCTTTTCATGCAAAATGTATAAAAAATATTTTTCACGTTTGTTATAAAAATAATTGTATCCCTTCATATTTAGAACTAGTTGCATTGTGGATTTTGCCTAAAACATGATTTTAGAAAATATTAATTGATTATTTTATTTTTAATCACATTTGAAAACACTTGTATGTTGAATTCTACATATGTCCTTCTAGTGCTGAACGTTAAAAAATATTTTAGACCCTTTTTCATGCCAAATGTATACAAATATTTTTCACCTTTCGTTATAAAAAAATTGTATCCCTTCATATGCCGAACTAGTTGCATTGTGGATTTTGCCTAAAACATGATTTTAGACAATATTCATTGAAGAAAGCTTTTTAATCACATTTGAAAAACCCTTCTAAATTGTATTCTACGTCTGTCCTACTAGTGCTGAACGTAAAAAATATTTTAGACCCTTTTCATGCAAAATGTAGAAAAAATATTTTTCACCTCTGTTATAAAAAAAATGGTATCCCTTCATATGCCGAACTAGTTGCATTGTGGATTTTGGCTAAAACATGATTTTAGAAAATATTCATAGAATTATATTTTTTAAATCACATTTGAAAACCCTTCGTATGTTGAATTCTACATATGTCCTTCTAGTGCTGAACGAAAAAATATTTTAGACCCTTTTCATGTCAAAATTTAAGAAAATATTCTTCAGTTTTTTATAAAAAAAATTGTATCCCTTCATATGCCGAGACTAGTTTTTTTGTGGATTTTGCCTAAAACATGATTTTAGACAATATTCATTGAAAAAAGCTTTTTAAAAAAATCACATTTGAAAACACTTCTAAATTGTATTCTACGTCTGTCCTTCTAGTGCTGGCTTAAAAAAAATATTTTAGACCCCTTTTCTACAAAATGTATAAAAATATTTTTCAAGTTTGTTATAAAAAAATTATATCCCTTCATATGCCGAACTAGTTAAATTGTGGATTTTGCCTAAAATATGATTTTAGAAAATATTCTTTTAAATATATATATTTTTTAATCACATTTGAAAACCCCTTGTATGTTAAATTCTACATATGTCCTTCTTATGATGAACGTAAAACATATTTTAGACCCTTTTCATGCAAAAATAAAATAAAATATTTTTCACGTTTTTTATAAAAAAAACTTTGTATCCCTTCATATACCGAACTAGTTTTTGTGGATTTTGCCTAAAACATGATTTTAGACAATATTCGATTGAAAAAAGCTTTTTAAAAATCACATTTGAAAACCCTTCTAGAATTGTATTCTACGTCTGTCCTTCTAGTGCTGAACGTACAAAAAATATATTAGACCCTTTTCATGCAAAATGTATAAAAAATATTTCCGTTTGTTATAAAAACAATTGCATCCCTTCATATGCCGAACTAGTTGCATTGTGGATTTTGCCTAAAACATGATATTAGACAATATTCATTTTTCTTTTTTTTTTATCACATTTGAAAACCCTTGTATGTTGAATTCTACATATGTCCTTCTAGTGCTGAACGTTTAAAAAATATTTTAGAACCTTTTCATGCAAAATGTATAAAAATATTTTCACGTTTGTTATAAAAAATTGTATCCCCTTCCTCATGCGAACTAGTTGCATTATGGATTTTGCCTAAAACATGATTTTAGACAATATTCATTGAAAAAAGTTTTTTTAATCACATTTGAAAACCCCTAAATTGTATTCTACGTCTGTCCTTCTAGTGCTGAACGTAAAAAAATATTTTAGACCCTTTTCATGCGAAATGTATAAAAATATTTTTCACGTTTGTTATAAAAAAAATTGTATCCCTTCATATGCGAACTAGTTGCATTGTGGATTTTGCCTAAAACATGATTTTAGACAATATTCATTGAAAAAAGCTTTTTAAAAAATCACATTTGAAAACCCTTCTAAATTGTATTCTACGCCTGTCCTTCTAGTGCTGAACGTAAAAATATTTTAGACCCTTTTCATGCAAATGTATAAAAATATTTTCCGTTTCGTTATAAAAAAATTGTTTATCCCCTTCATATGCTGAACTAGTTTGCATTGTGGATTTTGCCTAAAACATGATTTTAGAAAATATTCATTGATTTTTAATTATTTTTAATCACATTTGAAAAACCCTTGTATGTTGAAATCTACATATGTCCTTCTAATGTTGAACAGTAAAAAAAAATATTTTAGACCCTTTTCATGCAAAATGTATAAAAAATATTTTTCACGTTTCTATAAAAAAATATGTATCCCTTCATATGCCGAACTAGTTTTTTTGGATTTTGCCTAAAACATGATTTTAGACAATATTCATTGAAAAAAGCTTTTAAAAAATCACATTTGAAAACCCTTCTAAATTGTATTCTACGCCTGTCCTTCTAGTGCTGAACGCAAAAAAAATATTTTAGACCCTTTTCATGCAAAATGTATAAAAATATTTTTCACGTTTGTTATAAAAAAATTGTATCCTTCATATGCTGAACTATTTGCATTGTGGATTTTGCCTAAAACATGATTTTAGAAAATATTCATAGAATTATTTTTTTAAATCACATTTGAAAACCCTTGTATGTTATATTCTTCATACGTCCTTTTAGTGCTGAACGTTAAACATATCGCTTTTAGACCCTTTTTCATGCAAAATGTATAAAAATATTTTTTCACGTTTGTTATTAAAAAAATTATCCCTTCATATGCCGAACTAGTTGCATTTGTGGATTTTGCCTAAAACATGATTTTAGACAATATTCATTGAAAAAGCTTTTAAAAATCACATTTGAAAACACTTCTAAATTGTATTCTACGCCTGTCCTTCTAGTGCTGAACGTAAAAAAAATATTTTAGACCCTTTTCATGCAAAATGTATAAAAATATTTCTCACGTTTGTTATAAAAACAATTGTATCCCTTCATATGCCGAACTAGTTGCATTGTGGATTTTGCCTAAAACATGACTTTAGACAATATTCATTTAATTTTTAAATCAATTTGAAAACCCTTCTAAATTGTATTCTACGCCTGTCCTTCTAGTGCTGAACGTAAAAAAAATTTTTTAGACCCTTTTCATGTCAAAATGTATAAAAAATATTTTCACATTTTTTATTTAAAAAAACGTTTATCCCTTCATATGCCGGAACTATTCTTTGTGGATTTTGCCTAAAACATGATTTAGAAAATATTCATTGAAAAGCTTTTTTTTTAAATCACATTTGAAAACCCTTCTAAATTGTATTCTACGTCTGTCCTTCTAGTGATGAATGTTAAAAAATATGTTAGACCCTTTTCATGCAAAATTTATAAAAAAAATATTTTTCCGTTTTTTTATTAAAAAAATTGTATCCCTTCATATGCCGAACTAGTTTTTTTGTGGATTTTTGCCTAAAACATGATTTTAGACAATATTCATTGAAAAAAAGCTTTTTAAAAATCACATTTGAAAACCCTTCTAAATTGTATTCTACATCTGTCCTTCTAGTGCTGAGACGTAAAAAAAAATATATTAGACCCTTTTCATGCAAAAATGTATAAAAATATTATTCACGTTTGTTATAAAAAAAATTGTATCCCTTCATATGTCCCGAACTAGTTGCGGATTGTGGATTTTGCCTAAAACATGATTTTCTAGAAAATATTCATAGAATTATTTTTTAAAATCACATTTGAAAACCCTTGTATGTTATATTCTTCATACGTCCTTTTAGTGCTGAACGTTAAAACATATTTTAGACCCTGTTCATGCAAAATGTATAAAAATATTTTTCACCGTTTGTTATAAAACAATTGTATCCCCTTCATATGCCGGGAACTAGTTGTCATGTGGATTTTGCCTAAAACATGATTTTAGACAATATTCATTGAATTTTTTTTTCATCACATTTGAAAACCCTTCTAAATTGTATTCTACGTCTGTCCTACTAGTACTGGAACGTAAAAAAATATTTTAGACCCTTTTCATGCAAAATGTAGAAAAAATATTTTTCACCTCTGTTATAAAAAAATTGTATCCCTTCATATGCCGAACTAGTTGCATTGTGGATTTTGCCTAAAACATGATTTTAGAAAATATTCATAGTTATTTTTTAAATCGATTTGAAAAACCCTTGTATGTTGAATTCTACATATGTCCTTCTAGTGCTTCTGAACGTAAAAAAATATTTTAGACCCTTTTCATGCAAATTAAAAAAAAATCCATTATTCACGTTTGTTATAAAAAAATTATCCCTTCATATGCTGGAACTAGATTCATTGTGGATTTTGCCTAAACTATGATTTTAGACAATATTCGAAAAAAAGCTTTTAAAAAATCACATTTGAAAACCCTTCTAAATTGTATTCTACGCCTGTCCTTCTAGTGCTGGAAACGTAAAAAAAAATATTTTTTAGACCCTTTTCATGCAAAAATGTCTAAAAATATTTTTCACGTTCTCAAAATGTATCCCTTCATATGCTGAACTAGTTGCATTGTTGATTTTGCCTAAAACATGATTTTAGAAAATATTCATTGATTTTTTATTTTTTTAATCACATTTGAAAACCCTTTGTATGTTGAAATCTACATATGTCCTTCTAATGCTGGGAACGTAAAAAAAATATTTTAGACCCTTTTTCATGCAAAATGTGTAAAAAATATTTTTCACGTTTGTTATAAAAAATAATTGTATCCCTTCATATTTAGAACTAGTTGCATTGTGGATTTTGCCTAAAACATGATTTTAGAAAATATTCATTGGATATTTTATTTATTTTATTTTTAATCACATTTGAAAACACTTGTATGTTGAATTCTTACATATGTCCTTCTAGTGCTAAGCTTAAAAAAAATATTTTAGACCTTTTCATGCAAAAATGTATACAAATATTTTTTCACCTTTGTTATAAAAAAATTGTATCCCTTCATATGTACCGGACTAGTTGCATTGTGGATTTTGCCTAAAACATGATTTTAGAACATTCATTGAAGAAAGCTTTTTTTAAATCACACATTTGAAAACCCTTCCCCTAAATTGTATTTCTCACGTCCTGTCTACTAGTGCGAACGTAAAAAATATTTTTAGACCCTTTTCATGCAAAATGTATAAAAATATTTTTCACGTTTGCTATAAAAAAAATGGTATCCCTTCATATGCCAAACTAGTTGCATTTGGATTTTGCCTAAAACATGATTTTAGAAAATATTCATAGAATTATTATTTTTTAAATCACATTTGACACCCTTTGTATGTTTGAATTCTCTACATATGTCCTTCTAGTGCTGAACGTAAAAAAAATATTTTAGACCCTTTTCATGCAAATTAAAAAATATTCTTCACGTTTTTTATAAAAAAAAAAAAAAAATTTTGTATCCCTTCTTACTCGAACTAGTTTTTTTGTGGATTTTACCTAAAACTGATTTTAGACAATATTCATTTGAAAAAGCTTTTTAAAAAATCACATTTGAAAACCCTTCTAAATTGTATTCTACGCCTGTCCTTCTAGTGTACGGTGAAAAATATTTTAGACCTTTTTCTTTCAAAATGTATAAAAATATTTTTCACGTTTGTTAGAAAAAAAATGTATCCCTTCTCATATGCTGAACTATTTGCATTGTGGATTTTGCCGAACACATGATTTTAGAAAAATATTCATAGAAATTATTTTATTTAAATCACATTTGAAAACCCTTGTATGTTATATATTCTTTCATACGTCCTTTTAGTGCTGAACGTTAAAACATATTTTAGACCCTTTTCACTGCAAAATGTATAAAATATTTTCTTGCACGTTTGTTATTTAAAAAAATATCCCTTCATATGCCGAACTATGGTTGCATTGTGGATTTTGCCTAAAACATGATTTTAGACAATATTCATTGAAAAAGCTTTTTAAAAAAATCCACGTTGAAAACCCTTCTAAATTGCTGTATTCTACGCACCTGTCCTTCTAGTGCTGAACGTAAAAAAATATTTTACCTTTTCACGCAAAAATGTGTAAAAATATTTCTCACGTTTGTTATAAAAACAATTGTATCCCTTCATTTGCCGAACTAGTTGCATTGTGGATTTTACCTAAAACCTTGATTTTAGACAATATTCATTTAAAAAAATTTTTTAATCTACATTTTGAAAACCCTTCCAAATTCTTATTCTACTTCGTCTTTTTTTGAACGTAAAAAAAAATATTTTAGACCCTTTTCATGCAAAATGTATAAAATATTTTTCACATTTTTTAAAAAACGTTGTATCCCCTTTTACATATGCCGAACTATTTTGTGGATTTTGCCTAAAACAGATTTTAGAAAGCTATCTTCATTGAAAAAAGCTTTTTTTAATCACATTTGAAAACCCTTCTAAATTGTATTCTCGTCTGTCCTTCTAGTGATGAATGTTAAAAATATGTTAGACCCTTTTTATTTGCAAAATTTATAAAAAATATTTTTCACGTTTTTTATAAAAATTGTATCCCTTATGCTCGTTATGCCGAACTAGTTTTTTTGTGAATTTTGCCTAAAACATGATTTTAGACAATATTCATTGAAAAAAGCTTTTTTAAAAATCACATTTGAAAACCCTTCTAAATTGTATTCTACATCTGTCCTTCTAGTGCTGGAACGTCAAAATATATTAGACCCCTTTCATGCAAAAATGTATAAAAAATATTATTCACGTTTTGTTAGCAAAAAAATTGTATCCCTTCATATGCCGAACTAGTTGCATTGTGGATTTTGCCTACATGATTTTAGAAAATATTCATTGAATTATTTTTTTAAAAAATCACATTTGAAAAACCCTTATGTTATATTCTACATTGTCCTTTCTTTGTGCTGAACGTTAAAAATATATAGACCGTTCTTGCACTGTGCCAAATGTATAAAAAATATTTTTTCGCTTTTTTATAAAATTGTCTCCCTCATATACCGAACTAGTTGCATTGTGGATTTTGCCTAAAACAGATTTTAGAAATATTCATAGAATAATTTTTTTAAATCACTTTGAAAACCCTTGTATGTTATATTCTTCATACGTCCTTTTATGTGAACCTTAAACATATTTTAGACCCTTTTCATGCAAAATTTATAAAAAAATATTTTTCACGTTTTTATTAAATTTATCCCTTCATATGCCCGAACTAGTTTTTTTGTGGATTGCCTAAAATATGATTTTAGACAATTCATTGAAAAAAAGCTTTTTAAAAAAATTCAAGCATTTGAACTCCTTCTAAATTGTATTCACATCTGTCATTCTAGTGCTGAACGAAAAAAAATATATTAGACCCTTTTCATGCAAAATGTATAAAATATTATTCACGTTTGTTATAAAAAAATTTATCCCTTCATATGCCGAACTAGTTGCATTGTGGATTTTGCCTAAAACATGATTTTAGAAAATATTCATAGAATTATTTTTTTTAAATCACATTTGAAAACCCCTTGCATGTTATATTCTTCATCGTCCTTTTTAATTGCCTGAAACGTTAAAACATATTTTAGACCCTTTTCATGCAAAATGTATAAAAATATTTTTTCACGTTTATAAAACCAATTGTATCCCTTCATATGCCGAACTAGTTGCATTGTGGATTTTGCCTAAAACATGATTTTAGAAAATATTCATGAATTTCTATATTTTTAAATCAATTTAACTCCTTGTATGTTATATTCTTCCGCGTTCACAGTGCTGAACTAAAAAATATTTTGGACCCTTTTCACATGCAAAATCATAAAAAAATATTTTCCGCTTTGTTTATAAAAATAATGTATCCCTTCATGCCGAACAGTTCGTTGTGGATTGCCTAAAACATGATTTTAGACAATATTCATTGAAAAAAGAACTTTTAAAAAATCACATTTGAAAACACTTCTAAATTGTATTCCTAAGTCTGTCCTTCTAGTGCTGAAACGTAAAAAAATATTTTAGACCTTTTCATGCAAAATGTATAAAAATATTTTTCAAGTTTGTTATAAAAAAATTATATCCCCACTTCATATGCCCAACTAGTTAAATTGTGGATTTTTGCCTAAGAATATGATTTTAGAAAATATTCTTTAAATATATATATTTTTTAATCACATTTGAAAACCCTTGTATGTTGAATTCTACATATGTCCTTCATTTTATGATGAACTCAAACATATTTTAGACCCTTTTCATGAAAATTTAAATAAAAATATTTCGTTTTTATGTAAAAAAACTTTGTATCCCTTCATACCGAACTAGTTTTTGTGGATTTTGCCTAAAACATGATTTAGACAATATTCAGAAAAAAAACTTTTAAAAAATCACATTTAGAAAACCCTTCTAAATTGTGGATTCTCGTCCTGTCCTTCTAGTGCTGAACGTTAAAAAAATATATGACCCTTTTTCATGCAAAATGTATAAAAAATATTATTCCGTTTGTTATAAAAACAATTCCTTCATATGCCGAACTATTGCATTGTGGTTTGCCTAAAACATGATTTTAGACAATATTCATTGAATTTTTTTTTTTTTTTTTCACATTTGAAAACCCTATGTTGAATTCCTACGATATGTCCTTCTAGTGCTGAACGTTAAAAAAATATTTTAGAACCTTTTCATGCAAAATGTATAAAAATATTTTTCCCGTTTGTTATAAAAAAAGTTGCTTATCCCTTCCTCTGCCGTAACTAGTTTGCATTATGGATTTTGCCTAAAACATATGATTTAGACAATATTCATTGAAGAAAGCTTTTTTTAAATCACTGAAAACCCTTCTAAATTGTATTCTTCACGTCGCCTACTAGTGTTGAACGTAAAAAAATTTTAGACCCTTTTCATGCAAAATGTAGAAAAATATTTTTCCACTTCTGTTATAAAAAAATTGTATCCCTTCATATGCCGAACTAGTTTGCATTGTGGATTTTGCCTAAAACATGATTTTTAGAAAATATTCATAGAATTATTATTTTTTAAATCACATTTGAAAACCCTTGTATGTTGAATTCTACATATGTCCTTTTCTAGTGCTGCGTAAAAATATTTTAGACCCTTTTCATGCAAAATTTAAAAAAATATTTCTCACACGTTTAAAAAACAATTGTATCCCTTCATATGCCGAACTAGTTGCATTGTGGATTTTTGCCTAAAACATGATTTTAGACAATATTCATTTAAAAATTTTTTAATCACATTTGAAAACCCTTCTAAAATTGTATTCTCGCCTTGTCCTTCTAGTGCTGAACGTAAAAAAAAATATTTTAGACCCTTTTCATGCAAAATGTATAAAAAATATTTTTCAAATTTTTTTTTAAAAAACGTTGTATCCCTTCATTGCCGAACTATTTTTTTTGTGGATTTTGCCTAAAACATGATTTTGAAATATTCATTGAAAAAGCTTTTTTTATCACATTTGAAAACCCTTCTAAATTGTATTCTACGTCTGTCCTTCTAGTGATGAATGTTAAAAAATATTTGAACCATTTCATGTAAAATTTATAAAAATATATTTTCACGTTTTTTATAAAAAAATTGTATCCCTTCTCAATTGTTATGCATAACTAGTTTTTGTGAATTTTGCCTATGATTTTAACAATATTCATTGAAAAAGCTTTTAAATCACATTTGAAACCGCCCTAAATTGTAATTCTACATCTGTCCTTCTAGTGCTGAACGTGAAAATATATTAGGACCCTTTTCATGCAAAATGTATAAAAAAATATTAAATCACGTTTGTTATAAAAAAAATTGTATCCACTTCATATGCCGAACTAGTTGCATTGTGGATTTTTTTTTTTTTTTTTTTGCCCAAAACATGATTTTGAAAATATTCATTGAATTATTTTTAAAATCACATTTGAAAAACCTTGTATGTTATATTCTACATATGTCCTTGTGTGAACGTTAAAAAATATGTTAGACCCTTTTCATGCCAAATGTATAAAAATATTTTTTTCGTTTTTTATAAAAAAAATTGTATCCCTTCATATTCCCGAACTAGTTGCATTGTGGATTTTGCCTAAAACGATTTTGAAAATATTCATGAATAATTTTTAAAATCACATTTGAAAAACTCTTGTATGTTATATTCTTCATCACCTACGTCCTTTTAGGTGTGAACGTTAAAACATATTTTAGACCACTTTAGCAAAATTTATAAAAAATATTTTTCACGTTTTTATTAAAAATTGTATCCCTTCATATGCCGAACTAGTTTTTTTGTGGATTTTGCCTAAATACAGATTTGAGACAATATTCATTGAAAAAGCTTTTTAAAAATCACATTTTGAAAACCCTTCTAAATTGTGTCCTCTACATCTGTCATTCTAGTGCTGAACGTAAAAAAATATATTAGACCTTTTTCAAATGTAAAAATGTAAAAAAAATATTATCTCACGTTTGTTGCAAATTGTATCCCTATGTCGAACTAGCAATTGCATTGTGGATTTACTTGCCTAAAACATGATTTTAGAAAATATTCACTTACGAATTATTTTTTTTAAATCACATTTTGAAAACCCTTTGTATGTTGCGGTATTCTTCATATCGTCCTTTTTTAGTGCTGAACGTTAAAACATATTTTAGACCCTTTTCATGCCAAATGTAAAATATTTTCCACGCTTTATAAAACATCCCTTGATATGCCGAACTAGTTGCATTGTGGATTTTGCCTAAAACATGATTTTTAGAAAATATTCATAAATTAATTATATTTAAAATCACATTTAAACTCCTTGTATGTTATATTCTTCATCGTCCTTTTAGTGCTGAACGTAAAAAAATATTTGGATTTTTCATGCAAAAATGTATAAAAAATATTTTCACGTTTGTATAAAAAATAATGTATCCCTTCATATTGCCAACTAGTTGCATTGTGGATTTTGCTTTCAAGCATGATTTTTAGACAATATTCATTGAAAAAAGCTTTTAAAAATCACATTTGAAAACCACTTCTTGTATTCCTCGTCTGTCCTTCTAGTGCTGAACGTAAAAAAATATTTTAGACCACTTTCACAAAAATGTATAAAAAATATTTTTCAAGTTTGTTAAAAAAAAATTATATCCCTTCATATGCCGAACTAGTTAAATTGTGGAATTTTGCCTTAAAATAGATTTTAGAAAATATTCTTTAAATATATATATTTTTAATCACATTTTGAAAACCCTTGTATGTTGAATTCTACATATGTATTTTCTTATGATGAACGTAAAAACATATTTTAGACCCTTTTCATGCAAATAAATAAAATATTTTCCCGTTTATAAACAGTATCCCCTTCATATCAATTAGTTTTTTTGTGGATTTTCCACCTAAAACATGATTTTTTAGACAATATTCATTGAAAAAAGCTTTTAAAAATCACATTTGAAACTCCCTTATTCTAAATTGTTTCTAGTCTTCCTTCTAGTGCACGTATCTTAGACCCTTTTTCATGCAAAATGTATAAAAATATTTATTCACGTTTGTTTATAAAAACAATTGTATCCCTTCATATGCCGAACTAGTTTGCATTGTGGATTTTACCTAAAACATGATTTTAGATCAATATTTAATTTGAATTTTTTTTTTATCACATTTTGAAAACCACCATCATTTGAATTCTACATATGTCCTTCTAGTGCTGAACGTTAAGAGTTTTGAACCTTTTTATTTGCAAAATGTAAAATATTTTTCACGTTTCATTATAAAAAAAAAGACTATCCCCTTCCTCTGCCGAACTAGTTGCATTATGGATTTTGCCTAAAACATGATTTTAGACAATATTCATTTGAAGAAAGCTTTTTTAAATCACATTTGAAAACCCTTCTAAATTGTATTCTACGTCTGTCCTACTAGTGCTGAACGTAAAAAAAATATTTTAGACCCTTTTCATGCAAAATGTAGAAAAAATATTTTTCACCTCTGTTATAAAAAAAATTGTATCCCTTCATATGCCGAACTAGTTGCATTGTGGATTTTGCCTAAAACATGATTTTAGAAAATATTCATAGAATTATTATTTTTTTAAATCACATTTGAAAACCCCTTGTATGTTGAATTCTTACATATGTCCTTCTAGTGCTGAACGTAAAATATTTTAGACCCTTTTCATGGCAAAATTTAAAAAAAAATATTATTCCGTTTGTTATAAAAAAAAAATATCCCTTCATATGCCGAACTAGTTGCATTGTGGATTTTGCCTAAAACATGATTTTAGACAATATTCATTGAAAAAAGCTTCAAAAAATCACATTTGAAAACCCTTCTAAATTGTATTCCCTGTCCTTCTCAGTGCTGAAGCGTGAAAAAAATATTTTAGACCCTTTTCATGCCAAAATGTAAATATTTTTCACGTTTGTTATAAAAAAATGTATCCCTTCATATGCTGAACTAGTTGCATTGTGGATTTTGCCTAAAACATGATTTTAGAAAATATTCATTTTGATTTTTTATTTTTTAATCACATTTGAAAACCCTTGTATGTTGAAATCTACATGGCTATGTCCTTTCTAATGCTGAACGTGAAAAAATATTTTAGACCCCTTTTCATGCAAAATGTATAAAAAATATTTTTCCTGTTTGTTATAAAAAAATTTGTATCCCTTCTTATGCCGTAACTAGTTTTTTTTGGGATTTTGCCTAAAACATGATTTTAGACAATATTCATTGAAAAAAGCTTTTAAAAATCACATTTGAAAACCCTTCAAATTGTATTCTCGTCTGTCCTTCTAGTGCTGGAACGTAGAAAAATATTTTAGACCCTTTTCATGCAAAATGTATACAAATATTTTTCACCTTTTCAAAAAATTGTATCCCTTTCATATGCCGAACTAGTTTGCATTGTGGATTTTCCTTTTTAAAACATGATTTTAGAAAATATTCATTGATTATTTTATTTTTAATCACATTTGAAAACACTTGTATATGAATTCTACATATGTCCTTCTAGTGCTGAACGTTAAAAAAATATTTTAGACCCTTTTTCATGCCACAAATCTTATACAAATATTTTTTCACCTTTGTTATAAAATTGTATCCCTTCATATGCCGAACTAGTTGCATTTGTGGATTTTGCCTAAAACATGATTTTTAGACAATATTCGAAAAAGCTTTTTTAAATCATTTAACCCTTCTAAATTGTATTCTCGTCTGTCCTACTATGCTGAACGTTAAAAAAATATTTTGAACCTTTTCATGCAAAATGTAGAAAAATATTTTTCACCTCTGTTATAAAAAAATGGTATCCCCTTCATATGCTTAACTAGTTGCATTGTGGATTTTGCTAAAACATGATTTTAGAAAATATTCATAGAATTATTATTTTTAAATCTTACATTTGAAAAACTTTTTTCTGTATGTGAATTCTACTATGTCCTTTTCTAGTGCTGAATGCAAAAAAATATTTTAGACCCTTTTTCTGCAAATAAAAAATATTCTTCCACGTTTTTATAAAAAAAACTTTATCCCCTTCATATGCCGAACTAGTTTTTTTTGTGGATTTTGCCTAAAACATGATTTTAGACAATATTCATTGAAAAAAGCTTTTAAAAAATCACATTTGAAAACACTTCTAAATTGTATTCCGTCTGTCCTTCTAGTGCTGAAACGTAAAAAAAAAAAATATTTTAGACCCTTTTTCATGCAAAAATGTGTAAAAAATATTTTTTCAAGTTTGTTATAAAAAAATTATATCCCTTCATATGCGAACTAGTTAAATTGTGGATTTTGCCTAAAATATGATTTTAGAAAATATTCTTTAAATATATATATTATTTTTAATCACATTTGAAAACCCTTGTATGTGGTTACATATGTCCTTCTTATGATGAACAGTTAAAACATAATTTTAGACCCTTTCATGCAAAAATTCAAAAATAAAATATTTTTTACGTTTTATAAAAAAACTTTGTATCCCTTCATATACCGAACTAGTTTTTTTGTGGATTTTGCCTAAAACATATTTTAGACAATATTCATTGAAAAAAGCTTTTAAAAAAATCTCATTTGAAAACCCTTCTAAATTGTATTCTCGTCTGTCCTTCTAGTGGCTGAACGTAAAAAATATTTTAGACCCCTTTTCATGCCAAAATGTATAGTATTTTTCACGTTTGTTAGTAAAAATAATTGTATCCCTTCATATGCCGAACTAGTTTTTTTTGGGATTTTTGCCTAAAAACATGATTTTAGACAATATTCATTGAAAACTTTTAAAAAATCATATTTGAAAACCCTTCAAAATTGTTCTCACGTCTGTCCTTCTAGTGCTGAACGTTAGAAAAATATTTTAAGGACCCCTTTTCATGCAAAATGCATAAAATTTTTCCCGTTTGTTATAAAAATAATTGTATCCTTTATATTTAGAACTGGATTTGCATTGTGGATTTTGCCTCAAACATGATTTTAGAAAATATTCATTGATTATTTTATATTTTTAATCACATTTTGAAAACACTTGTATGTTGAATTCCTACATATGTTTCTAGTGTGGAACGTTAAAAAATATTTTAGACCCTTTTCATGCAAAATGTATACAAATATTTTCACCTTTGTTATAAAAAAATTTATCCCTTCATATGCCGAACTGGATTTGCATTGTGGATTTTGCCTAAAACATGATTTTAGGACAATATTCATTGAAGAAAGCTTTTTTAAAATCCATTTGACAACCCTTCTAAATTGTATTTCATTCGTCTGTCCTACTAGTGCTGAACGTAAAAAATATTTTAGACCCTTTTCATGCAAAATGTAGAAAAAATATTTTTCACCTCTCTGTTAATATAAAAAAATGGTATCCCTTCGTATATTTTGAACTAGTTGCATTGTGGATTTTGGCTAAAACATGATTTTAGAAAAATAATTGTAATTATTATTTTTTTTAAATCACATTTGAAAACCCTTTGTATGTTGAATTCTACATATGTCCTTCTAGTGCTGAACGTAAAAAAAATATTTTAGACCCTTTTCATGCAAAATTTAAAAAATATTCTTCGTTTTTTATAAAAAAACTTTGTATCCCTTCATATGCCGAACTAGTTTTTTTGTGGATTTTGCCTAAAACATGATTTTAGACAATATTCATTGAAAAAAGCTTTTAAAAAAATCACATTTCAGAAAACACTTCTAAATTGTATTCTACGTCTGTCCTTTGCAAAAAATTGCTGAACGTAAAAAAAGTGCAATATTTTAGACCCTTTTCATGCAAAAATGTATAAAAATATTTTTCAAGTTTGTTATAAAAAAATTATATCCCTTCATATGCCGAATTAAGTTAAATTGTGGATTTTGCCTAAAATATGATTTTAGAAAATATTCTTTGAATATATATATTTTTAATCACATTTGAAAACCCTTGTGTTGAATTCTACCTTATGTCCTTCATTATGATGAACGTTAAATGTTTTAGACCCTTTTCATGCAAAATTAAAATAAAATATTTTTCACGTTTTTTATAAAAAAACTTTGTATCCCTTCATATACCGAACTAGTTTTTGTGGATTTTTACCTAAAACATGATTTTAGACAATATTCATTGAAAAAAGCTTTTAAAAATCATTTAAACCACTTCTAAATTGTATTCTCACGTCTGTCCTAGTGTGAACGTGAAAAAATATACTTAGACCCTTTTCATGCAAAAATGTATAAAAATATTATTCCAAGTTTTTTATAAAAACAATTGTATCCCCTTATATGCCGAACAGTTTCGTTGTGGATTTTGCCTAAAACATGATTTTAGACAATATTCATTGAATTTTTTTTTTTTTTCACATTTGAAAACCCTTTAACGTGTTGAATTCTACATATGTCCTTCTAGTGCTGAACGTTAAAAAAATATTTTAGAACCTTTTTCATGCAAAATGTATAAAATATTTTTCACGTTTGATTATAAAAAAATTTATCCCTTCCTCTGCCGAACTAGTTGCGTTCTGGATTTTGCCTAAAACATGATTTTAGATAATATTCATTGAAAAAGTTTTTTAAAATCACATTTGAAAACCCTAAATCTGTATTCTCGTCTGTCCTTCTAGTGCTGAACGTAAAAAAATATTTGACCCTTTTTCATGATGTATAAAAAATATTTTTCCGTTTGTTATAAAAAAATTGTATCCTTCATATGCCGAACTGGGTGCATTGTGGATTTTGCCTAAAATATGATTTTAGAAAATATTCTTTAAATATATATATTTTTTAATCACATTTGAAAACCCTTGTATGTTGAATTCTACATATGTCCTTCTTATGATGAACGTTAAACATTTTTAGACCCTTTTCATGCAAAATTAAAATAAAATATTTTTCACTGGTTTTTTATAAAAAAAACTTTGTATCCCTTCATATACCGAACTAGTTTTTTGTGGATTTTGCTCTAAAACATGATTTTAGACAATATTCATTGAAAAAGCTTTTAAAAAATCACATTTGAAAACCCTTCTAAAATTGTATTCGACGTCTGTCCTTCTAGTGCTGAACAGTGAAAAAAATATAATAGACCCTTTTCATGCAAAATGTATAAAAATATTATTCACGTTTGTTACTAAAAACAATTGTATCCCTTCATTGTCGAACTAGTTGCATTTGTGGATTTTGCCTAAAAACATGATTTTAGACATTTCATTGAATTTTTTTTTTTTTTCACATTTGAAAACCTATGTTTAATTCACATGTCCTTCTATACTGAACGTTAAAAAAAGCATTTTAGAACCTTTTCATGCAAAATGTATAAAAATATTTTTTTAAGTTTGTTCTCAAAATTTATCCCCTTCCTCTGCCGTAACTAGTTGCATTATGGATTTTGCCTAAACACAGATTTTAGATAATATTCAGTGAAGAAAGCTTTTTTAAATCACATTTGAAAAACCTTAACTAAATTTGTATTCTACGTCTGTCTCTAGTTGCTGAACAAAAAATATTTTCAGACCCTTTTCACAAATAGAAAAAATATTTTTCACTTTCGTAAATTTGTATCTCTTTATGCCGAACTAGTTTCATTGTGGATTTTTCATTTCATGATTTTAGAAAATATTCATGAATTATTATTTTTTTAAATCACATTTGAAAAGCCTTGTATGTTGAATTCTACATATGTCCTTCTAGTGCTGAACGTAAAAAATATTTTAGAATACCCATTTATAAAATTTAAAAAATATTATTCCACGTTTTGTTATAAAAAAATTTATCCCTTCATATGCCGAACTAGTTGCATTGTGGATTTTGCCTAAAACATGATTTTGACAATATTCATTGAAAAGCTTTTAAAAATCACATTTGAAAACCCTTCAAAAATTGTATTCTCGCCCTGTCCTTTAGTTGAACGCAAAAAAATATTTTAGACCCTTTTCATGCAAAATGTATAAAAATATTTTTTTACGGTTGTTAAAAAAAAATTGTATTCCTTCGATATGCTGAACTAGTTTGCATTGTGGATTTTGCCTAAAACATGATTTTAGAAAATATTCATTGATTTTTTATTTTTTTTTAATCACATTTGAAAACCCCTTGTATGTTGAAATCTCCATATGTCCTTCTAATGTTGAACGTAAAAATATCGACCCTTTTCATGCAAAATTTTATAAAAATTATTTTTCACGCTTGTTATAAAAAAAATTGTATCCCTTCATATGCCGAACTAGTTTTATTTGGGGATTTTGCCTAAAACATGATTTTAGACAATATTCATTGAAAAAAGCTTTTTAAAAATTTCACATTTGAAAACCTCTTCAAAATTGTATTCTCACGTCTGTCCTTCTAGTGCTGAACGTAGAAAAAATATTTTAGACCCTTTTTCATGCAAAATGGCTAAAAATATTTTACCACTTTGTTATAAAAATAATTGTATCCCTTCATATTTAGAACTAGTTGCATTGTGGATTTTGCCTAAAACATGATTTTAGAAAATATTCATTGATTATTTTATTTTTAATCACATTTGAAAACACTTGTATGTTGAATTCTACATATGTCCTTCTAGTGTTGAACGTTAAAAAAATATTTTAGACTCCTTTTCTCATGCAAAATGTATACAAAAATATTTTTCTACCTTTGTTATAAAAAAATTTGTATCCCTTCATATGCTGAACTAGTTGTATTGTGGATTTTGGTTTAAACATGATTTTAGACAATATTCATTGAAGAAAGCTTTTTTTAAAATCACATTTGAAAACCCTCTTCTAAATTGTATTCTACGTCTGTCCTACTAGTGTTGAACGTAAAAAAAATATTTTAGACCTCTTTTCATGCAAAATGTAGAAAAATATTTTTCAATTTCTCTCTGTTATAAAAAAAATGGTATCCCTTCATATGCCGAACTAGTTGCATTGTGGATTTTGCTCTAAAATATGATTTTAGAAAATATTCACAGAATTATTAATTTTAAATCACATTTGAAAACCCTTGTATGTTGGAATTCTACATATATGTCCTTCTAGTGCTGAACGAAAAATATTTTAGACTCTTTTCATGCAAAATTTATAAAAAACATATTTTTCACGTTTTTTTATAAAAAAACTTTGTATCCTTCATATGCCGAACTAGTTTTTTTTGTGGATTTTATTTCAAACATGATTTGCACAATATTCATTGAAAAAGCTTTTTAAAAATCACATTTGAAAACACTTCTAAATTGTATTCTACGCCTGTCCTTCTAGTGCTGAACGTAAAAAAAATATTTTAGACCCTTTTCATGCAAAATGTATAAAAATTATTTTTCAAGTTTGTTATAAAAAATTATATCCTCTTCATATGCCGAACTAGTTAAATTGTGGATTTTGGCTTCAAAATATGATTTTAGAAAATATTCTTAAATATATATTTTTTAATCACATTTGAAAACCCTTGTATGTTGAAATTCTACATATGTCCTTCTTAGGATGAACGTTAAAAACATATTTTAGACCCTTTTCGTGCAAAATTTGTAACAAAATATTTTTCACGTTTTTTATAAAAACTTTTGTATCCTCTTCATATACCGAACTAGTTTTGTGGATTTTGCCTAAAACATGATTTGTGACAATATTCATTGAAAAGCTTAAAAAAATCACATTTGAAAACCCTTCAAATTGTATTCACGCCTGTCCTTCTAGTGCTGAACGTAAAATATATTAAAGACCCTTTTCATGCAAAATGTATAAAAAATATTATTTCACGCTTTGTTATAAAACAATTGTATCCCTTCATATGCCGAACTAGTTGCATTGTGGATTTTGCCTAAAAACATGATTTTAGACAAATATTCATTGAATTTTTTTTTTTTTATTCACATTTGAAAACCCTTGTATGTTGAATTCTACATATGTCCTTCTAGTGCTGAACGTTAAAAAAATATTTTAGAACCTTTTCATGCAAAATGTGTATAAAAATATTTTTCACGCTTTGTTGCAAAAATTGTATCCTTCCTCTGCCGAACTAGGTTGCATTATGGATTTTGCCTAAAACATGATTTTAGATAATATTCATTGAAAAGTTTTTTTTAAAATCACATTTGAAAACTCCTAAATTGTATTCTACGTCTGTCCTTCTAGTGCTGAACGTAAAAAAATATTTTAGACTCTTTTCATGCAGAATGTATAAAATATTTTTGCCGCTTGTTATAAAAAAATTGTATCCCTTCATATGCCGAACTATTGCATTGTGGATTTTGCCTAAAACATGATTTTAGACAATGTTCATTGAAAAAGCTTTTTAAAAATCACATTTGAAAACCTCTTCTAATTGTGGCCTTTAATACTTGTCCTTTTTCTAGTGCTGAACGAAAATATTTCAGACTCTTTTCATGCAAAATGTATAAAAATATTTTTCACGTTTGTTATAAAAAAAATTGTATCCCTTCATATGCTGAACTAGTTGCATTGTGGATTTTGCCTAAAACATGATTTTAGAAAATATCTATTGATTTTAATTTTTTAATCACATTTGAAACCTCTTGTATGTTGAAATCTACATATGTCCTCGCATTTGAACGAAAAAATATTTTAGACCTTTTCATGCAAAATGGCAAAATATTTTTCACGCTTTAATAAAAAAATATGGTATCCTTCATGCCAAACTAGTTGCATTGTGGATTTTGCCTAAAACATGATTTTAGAAAATATTCATAGAATTATTATTTTTTAAATCACATTTGAAAACCCTTGTATGTTGAATTCTACATATGTCCTTCTAGTGCTGAACGTAAAAAAATATTTTAGACCTTTTCATGCAAAAATTAAAAAAAATATTCTTTCACGCTTTTTATAAAAAAAATGGGTATCCCTTCATATGCCAAACTAGTTGCATTGTGGATTTTGCTCTAAAACATGATTTTAGAAAATATTCATAGAATTATTTATTTTTTTAAATTCACATTTGAAACCCTTGTATGTTGAATTCTACATATGTCCTTCTAGTGCTGAACGAAAAAAATATTTTAGACCCTTTTCATGCAAAATTTTAAAAAAATATTCTTCACGTTTTTTTATAAAGAAAACTTTGTATCCTTCATATGCCTAACTAGTTTTTTGTGGATTTTGTCAAAACATGATTTAGACAATATTCATTGAAAGCTTTTAAAAATCACATTTGAAACCCTTCTAAATTGTATTCTACGCCTGTCCTTTCTAGTGCTGAGAACGTGAAAAAATATTTTAGACCCTTTTCATGCAAAATGTATAAAAATATTTTTCACGCTTTGTTAGAAAAAATGTATCCCTTCATTGCTGAACTATTTGCCTTGTGGATTTTGCCTAAAACATGATTTTAGAAAATATTCATAGAATTATTTTTTTATTTAAATCACATTTGGAAAACCCTTGTATGTTATATTCTTCATATCGCCCTTTTAGTGCTGAACGTTAAAAACATATTTTAGACCCTTTTCATGCAAAATGTATAAAAAATATTTTTCACGTAGCTTGTTATTAAAAAAATTATATCCCTTTTTGCCTAAAACATGATTTAGAAAATATTCATAGAATTATTTTTTTAAATCACATTTGAAAAACCTTGTATGTTATATTCTACATATGTCCTTCTTGTGCTGGAACGCAAAATATGTTAGACCTTTTCATGCCAAATGTATAAAAATATTTTTTCACGCTTTTTTTATAAAAAATATTGCATCCTCTATGTCGAACTAGTTGCATTGTGATTTTGCTTCCAACATGATTTTAGAAAATATTCATAGAATTATTTTTAAAATCACATTTTGAAAACCCTTGTATGTTATATCTTTCTACACGTCCTTTTAGTGCTGAACGCAAAAAACATATTTTTAGACCCTTTTCATGCGCAAAGTAAAAAAATATTTTTTCACGCTTTGTTATAAAAAACAATTGTATCCTCTTCATATGCCTAACTAGCGATTGTGATTTTGTCAAATACACTTCGACAATATTCATTAAATTTTATTAACGCATTTGAAAACCCTTCTAAATTGTATTCTACGCATTGTCCTTCTAGTGCTGAACGAAAAATATTTTTAGGACCTTTTCATGCAAAATGTATAAAAAATATTTTTCACATTTTTATTTAAAACGTTGTATCCCTTCATATGCCGAACTATTCTTTGTGGATTTTGCCTAAAACATGATTTTAGAAAAATATTCATTGAAAAGCTTTTTTAAATCACATTTGAAAACCTCTTCTAAATTGTATTCTACGTCTGTCCTTCTAGTGATGAATGTTAAAAAATATGTTAGACCTTTCATGCAAAATTTATAAAAATTATTTTTCACGCTTTTTTATTTTAAAAATTTGTATCCCCTTCATGGCGCCGAACTAGTTTTTGTGTTTTTTTGCCTAAAACATGATTTTAGACAATATTCATTGAAAAAAGCTTTTAAAAAATCACATTTGAAAACCCTTCTAAATTGTATTCCTATATCTGTCCTTCTAGTGCTGAACGTAAAAAATATATTAAAGACCCCTTTTTCATGCAAAATGTATAAAAAATATTATTCACGTTTGTTATAAAAAAATTTGTATCCCTTCATATGCCGAACTAGTTGTATTGTGATTTAGTTTAAAACATGATTTTAGAAAATATTCATAGAATTATTTTTTTAAAATCACATTTGAAAACCCTTTGTATGTTATATTCTTCACGCCCTTTTAGTGCTGAACGTTAAAAACATATTTAAGACCCTTTTCATGCAAAATGTATAAAAAATATTTTTACACATTGGTTATAAAAAACAATTGTATCCCTTCATATGTCAGTATTTGTTACATTGTGATTTTGCTCTAAACCATGATTTTAGACAATATTCATTGAATTTTTTTTTTTCATCACATTTGAAAACCCTTCTAAATTGTATTCTCACGCCTGTCCTTCTAGTGCTGAACGTAAAAAAAATATTTTTGACCCTTTTCATGCAAAATGTATAAAAAAATATTTTCACGTTTATTATAAAAATATTGTATCCCTTCATACATGCCGAACTAGTTGCATTGTGGATTTTGCCTAAAACATGATTTTAGACAATATTCATTGAAAAAGCTTCTTTAAAAAATTCACATTTGAAAACACTCTAAATTGTATTCTACGTCTGTCCTTCTAGTGCTGAACGTAAAAGAATTATTTTAGACCCTTTTTCATGCAAAATGTATAAAAATATTTTTCAAGTTTGTTATAAAAAAATTATATCCCTTCATATGCTCGAACTAGTTAAATTGTGGATTTTGGCTTCAAAATATGATTTTAGAAAATATTTATTTAAATATATATATTTTTATAATCACATTTGAAAACCCTTTGTATGTTGAATTCACATATGTCCTTCTTATGATGAACGCTAAAACCATATTTTAGACCTCTTTTCATGGTAAAATTTAAAATAAAATATTTTTCACGCTTTTTTATAAAAAACTTTGTATCCCTTCATATACCGAACTAGTTTTTTTGTGGATTTTGCCTCTAAAACATGATTTTAGACAATATTCATTGAAAAAGCTTTTTAAAAATTCACATTTGAAAACCCTTCTAAATTGTATTCTTACGTCTGTCCTTTCTAGTGCTGAACGTAAAAATATATTAAGACCCCTTTTCATGCAAAATGTATAAAAAATATTATCTACGTTTGTTAAAAAAAAATTATATCCCTTCATATGCCTTAACTAGTTAAATTGTGGATTTTGGCCCAAAACATGATTAAGAGGAAAAGACTCTTTAAATATTTTTTGGCGCCTTTAATCTCATTTGAAAACCCTTTGTATGTTGAATTCTTACTATATGTCCTTCTTATGATGAACGCAAAAAAATATTTTAGACCCTTTTCATGCAAAAATTTAAAAGAAAATATTTTTCACGCTTTTTATAAAAACTTTGTATCCCTTCATATACCGAACTAGTTTTTTTGTGGATTTTGCCTAAAAACATGATTTTAGACAATATTCATTGAAAAAAGCTTTAAAAAATCACATTTGAAAAACACTTCTAAATTGTATTCTACGCCTGTCCTTCTAGTGCTGAACGTAAAAAAAATATTTTAGACCCTTTTCATGCAAAATTATGGCAAAATATTTTTTCAAGTTTGTTATAAAAAAATTATATCCCTTCATGTGTTGGAATCTAGTTGAATTGTGTGATTTTGCCTAAAATATGATTTTAGAAAATATTCTTTAAATATATATATTTTTAATCACATTTGAAAACCCTTTGTATGTTGAATTCTTATATATGTCCTTCTTTTATTGATGAACGTTAAAAACATATTTTAGACCTCTTTTCATGCAAAATTAAATAAAATATTTTTCACGTTTTTTATAAAAAAAACTTTGTATCCCTTCATATACCGAACTGTTTTTGTGGATTTTGCCTAAAACATGATTTAGACTAATATTCATTGAAAAAAAGCTTTTTAAAAATCACATTTGAAAACCCTTCTTAAATTGTATCTCTACGCTTCTGTCCTTCTAGTGCTGAACGTAAAAAAATTATTTTAGACCCTTTTCAGGCAAAATGTATAAAAATTATTTACAGGTTTGTTATAAAACTGCCATCTCTTCATATGCTGAACTAATTTGCATTGTGGATTTTGCCTAAACACATGATTTTAGAAAAATATTCATAGAATTATTTTTTTAAAATCACATTTGAAAACCCTTGTATGTTATATTCTTTCATACGTCTTTTAGTGCTGAACGTGCTAAAACACATATTTTAGACCCTTTTCATGCAGGCAAAATGTATAAAAAATATTTTTTCACGCCTTGTTATAAAAAAAAATTTATCCCTTCATATGCCGAACTAGTTGTATTGTGGATTTTGCCTAAAACATGATTTTAGACAATATTCATTGAAAAAGTTTTAAAAAATCACATTTGAAAAAAACACTTAATTGTATTCTACGTCTGTCCTTCTAGTGCTGAGAACAAAAAAATATTTTTAGACCCTTTTTCATGCAAAATGTATAAAAATATTTTTCAAGTTTGCTATAAAAAAATTATATCCCCTCATATGCCGAACTAGTTAAATTGTGGATTTTGCCTAAAATATGATTTTAGAAAATATTCTTTTAAATATATATAATTTTTAATCACATTTGAAAACCCCTTTGTATGTTGAAATTCTACATATGTCCTTCTTTATGATGAACAAAAACATATTTTAGACCCTTTTCATGCAAAATTAAAAATAAATATTATTCACATTTTTTATAAAAAAACTTTCATCCCTTCATATACTGAACTAGTTTTTTTGTAGGATTTTGCCTAAAACATGATTTTAGACAAATATTCATTGAAAAAGCTTTTTTAAAAAATCACATTTGAAAACCCTTCTAAATTGTATTTCACGTCTGTCCTTTCTCTAGTGCTGAACGTAAAAAAAATATTTTAGACCCTTTTCATGCAAAATGTATAAAAATATTGTTCACGCTTTTTGTTATAAAAAAAATGAATCCCTTCATATGCCGAACTATTATTTGTGGATTTGTAAAATATGATTTTAGAAAATATTCTTTAAATATATATAATTTTTAATCACATTTGAAAACCCTTGTATGTTGAATTCTACATATGTCCTCTTTATGATGAACGCTTAAAAACATATTTTAGACCTTTTCATGCAAAATAAAAGGAAATATTTTTCACGCTTTTTTTATAAAAAACCTTTGTATCCCTTCATATACCGAACTAGTTTTTTTGTGGATTTTGCCTAAAACATGATTTTAGACAATATTCATTGAAAAAGCTTTTAAAAATCACATTTGAAAACACTTCAAATTGTATTCTACGTCTGTCCTTCTAGTGCTGAGACCGTAAAAAAAATATTTAGACCTTTTTCATGCAAAATGTATAAAAAATATTTTTCAAGTTTGTTATAAAAATTATATCCCTTCATATGCCGAACTATTCAAATTGTGGATTTTGCCTAAAATATGATTTTAGAAAATATTCTTTAAATATATATAATTTTAATCACATTTGAAAACCCTTTGTATGTTGAAATTCTACATTGTCCTTCTTAATGATGAACGTTAAAACATATTTTAGACCCTTTTCATGCAAAATTTAAAATAAAATATTTTTCTAACGCTTTTTTATAAAAAAACTTAGTATCCCTTCATCCTAACTTTAGTTTTTTGTTAGGATTTGCCTAAAACATGATTTTAGACAATATTCATTGAAAAAGCTTTTTAAAAAATCACATTTGAAAACCCTTCTAAATTGTATTCTACGCCTGTCCTTCTAGTGCTGGAACGTAAAAAAATATTTTAGACCATTTTCATGCAAAATGTATAAAAATGAAATTTTTCACGCTTTGTTATAAAAAAAAATTGTATCCCTTCATATGCTGAACTTTGACAATGTGGATTTTGCCTAAAACATGATTTTAGAAAATATTCATAGAATTATTTTTTTTAAATCACATTTGAAAACCCTTGTATGTTATATTCTTCATAATACGTCCTTTTTTAGTGCTGAACGTTAAAACATATTTTAGACCCTTTTCATGCAAAATGTATAAAAATATTTTTTCACGTTTGTTATAAAAAAAAAATATCCCTTCATATGCCGAACTAGTTGCATTGTGGATTTGGCCTAAAACATGATTTTCAGACAATATTCATTGAAAAAGCTTTTAAAATCACATTTGAAAACCCTTCTAAATTGTATTCTACGCCTGTCCTTCTAGTGCTGAACGTAAAAAATATTTTAGACCCTTTTCATGCAAATGTATAAAATATTTATCACGTTTGTTATAAACACAATTGTATCCCTTCATATGCCGAACTAGTTGCATTGTGGATTTTGCCTAAAACATGATTTTAGACAATATTCATTTAATTTTTTTTTTTTTATCACATTTGAAAACCCTTCTAAATTGTATTCTACGCCTGTCCTTCTAGTGCTGAACGTAAAAAAAATATTTTAGACCCTTTTCATGCAAAATGAAAAAAAAATATTTTTCACATTTTTTATTTAAAAAACGTTGTATCCCTTCATATGCCGAACTATTTTTTGTGGATTTTGCCTAAAACATGATTTTAGAAAATATTCATTGAAAAAAGCTTTTTTTAAAATCACATTTGAAAACCCTTCTAAATTGTATTCTACGTCTGTCCTTCTAGTGATGAATGTTAAAAAAATATGTTAGACCCTTTTCATGCAAAATTTATAAAAAAATATTTTTCCGTTTTTTATAAAAAAAATGTATCCCTTCGTTATGCCGAACTAGTTTTTGTGAATTTTGCCTAAAACATGATTTTAACAATTGTCTTCATTGAAAAAAAGCTTTTTAAAAATGGTATTTGAAAACCCTTCTAAATTGTATTCTACATCTGTCCTTCTAGTGCTGAACGTAAAAAAAATATATTAGACCTTTTTCATGCAAAATGTATAAAAATATTATTCACGTTTGTTATAAAAAAATTGTATCCCTTCATATGCCGAACTAGTTGCATTGTGGATTTTGCCTAAAACATGATTTTAGAAAATATTCATTGAATTATTTTTTTAAATCACATTTGAAAAACCTTGTATGTTATATTCTACATATTATTCTTCTTGTGCTGAACGTTAAAAAAATATGTTAGACCCTTTTCATTCGCCAAATGTATAAAAAATATTTTCACGTTTTTTTATAAAAAAAAACTTTGTATCCCTTCATATGCCGAACTAGTTGCATTGTGGATTTTGCCTAAAACATGATTTTAGAAAATATTCATTGAATTATTTTTTTTAAATCACGATTTGAAAAACCCTTGTATGATATATTCTACATATGTCCTTCTAGTGCTGAACGTAAAAAAAATATGTTAGACCCTTTTCATGCAAAATGTATAAAAAATATTATTCACGTTTGTTATAAAAAAAATTGTATCCCTTCATATGCCGAACTAGTTGCATTGTGGATTTTGCCTAAAACATGATTTTAGAAAATATTCATAGAATTATTTTTTTTTAAATCACATTTGAAAACCCTTGTATGTTATATTCTTCATACGTCCTTTTAGTGCTGAACGTTAAAACATATTTTAGACCCTTTTCATGCAAAATGTATAAAAATATTTTTCACGTTTGTTATAAAAACAATTGTATCCCTTCATATGCCGAACTAGTTGCATTGTGGATTTTGCCTAAAACATGACTTTAGACAATATTCATTTAATTTTTTTTAAAATCACATTTGAAAACCCTTCTAAATTGTATTCTACGCCCCTCGCCTTCTAGTGCTGAACGAAAAAAAAATATTTTTAGACCCTTTTCATGCAAAATGTATAAAAATATTTTTCACATTTTTATTTAAAAAACGTTGTATCCTTCATATGCCGAACTATTCTTTGTGGATTTTGCCTAAAACATGATTTTAGAAAATATTCATTGAAAAAGCTTTTTTTAAATCACATTTGAAAACCCTTCTAAATTGTATTCTACGTCTGTCCTTCTAGTGATGAATGTTAAAAATATGTTAGACCCTTTTCATGCAAAATTTATAAAAATATTTTCACGTTTTTTATTAAAAAAATTGTATCCCTTCATATGCCGAACTAGTTTTTTTGTGGATTTTGCCTAAAACATGATTTTAGACAATATTCATTGAAAAAGCTTTTTAAAAATCACATTTGAAAACCCTTCTAAATTGTATTCTACATCTGTCCTTCTAGTGCTGAACGTAAAAAAATATATTAGACCCTTTTCATGCAAAATTATAAAAAATATTATTCACGTTTGTTATAAAAAAAATTGTATCCCTTCATATGCCGAACTAGTTGCATTGTGGATTTTGCCTAAAACATGATTTTAGAAAATATTCATAGAATTATTTTTTTAAATCACATTTGAAAACCCTATGTATGTTATATTCTACATATTATATCTTCTTGTAGTGAACGTTAAAAATATGTTAGACCCTTTTCATGCCAAATGTATAAAAATATTTTTCACGTTTTTATAAAAAACTTTGTATCCTTCATATGCTGAACTAGTTGCATTGTGGATTTTGCCTAAAACATGATTTTAGAAAATATTCATTGAATTATTTTTTTATTTTAAATCACATTTTGAAAAACCTTGTATGATATATTCTACATATGTCCTTCTAGTGCTGAACGTAAAATATGTTAGACCCTTTTCATGCAAAATGTATAAAAATATTATTCACGTTTGTTATAAAAAAATTGTATCCCCTTCATATGCCGAACTAGTTGCATTGTGGATTTTGCCTAAAACATGATTTTCTAGAAAATATTCATAGAATTATTTTTTTTAAATCACATTTGAAACCTCCTTGTATGTTATATTCTTCATAATACGTCCTTTTAGTGCTGAACGTTAAAACATATTTTAGACCCTTTTTCATGCAAATGTATAAAAATATTTTTCACGTTTGTTATAAAAAAAATTGTATCCTTCCATATGCCGAACTAGTTGCATTGTGGATTTTGCCTAAAACATGACTTTAGACAATATTCATTTAATTTTTTAAAATCACATTTGAAAACTCCTTCAAATTGTATTCTACGCCTGTCCTTCTAGTGCTGAACGTAAAAAAATATTTTTTAGACCCTTCTCATGCAAAATGTATAAAAATATTTTTCACATTTTTATTTAAAAACGTTGTATCCCTTCATATGCCGAACTTCTTCTTTGTGGATTTTGCCTAAAACATGATTTAGAAAATATTCATTGAAAAAAGCTTTTTTTTTAAATCACATTTGAAAACCCTTCTAAATTGTATTCTACGTCTGTCCTTCTAGTGATGAATGTTAAAAAATATGTTAGACCCTTTTCATGCAAAATTTATAAAAAAATATTTTTCACGTTTTTTATTATAAAAAAATTGTATCCCCTTCATATGCCGAACTAGTTTTTTTGTGGATTTTGCCTAAAACATGATTTTAGACAATATTCATTGAAAAAAAGCAAAAAATCACATTTGAAAACCCTTCTAAATTGTATTCTACGTCTGTCCCTAGTGATGAATGTTAAAAATATGTTAGACCCTTTTCATGCAAAATTTATAAAAAATATTTTCACGTTTTTTATTAAAAAAATTGTATCCCTTCATATGCCGAACTAGTTTTTTGTGGATTTTGCCTAAAACATGATTTTAGACAATATTCATTGAAAAAAAGCTTTTTAAAAATCACATTTGAAAACCCTTCTAAATTGTATTCTACATCTGTCCTTCTAGTGCTGAACGTAAAAAAATATATTAGACCCTTTTCATGCTCAAAATGTATAAAAATATTATTCACGTTTGTTATAAAAAAATTGTATCCCTTCATATGCCGAACTAGTTGCATTGTGGATTTTGCTTACAAACATGATTTTAGAAAATATTCATAGAATTATTTTTTTTTAAATCACATTTGAAAACCCCTGTATGTTATATTCTCATATCGTTCTTTTAGTGCTGAACGTTAAAACATATTTTAGACCCCTTTTCATGCAAAATGTATAAAAATATTTTTCACGTTTGTTATAAAACAATTGTATCCCTTCATATGCCGAACTAGTTGCTGTGGATTTTGCCTAAAACATGATTTTAGACAATATTCATTGAATTTTTTTTTTTTCATCACATTTGAAAACCCTTCTAAATTGTATTCTACGTCTGTCCTTCTAGTGCTGAACGTCAAACAAAATATTTTGGACCCTTTTTCATGCAAAATGTATAAAAATATTTTTCCCGTTTGTTATAAAAATATTGTATCCCTTCATATGCCGAACTAGTTGCATTGTCGGATTTTGCCTAAAACATGATTTTAGACAATATTCATTGAAAAAAGCTTTAAAAATCACATTTGAAAACCCTTCTAAATTGTATTCTACGCCTGTCCCAGTGCTGAACGTAAAAAAATATTTTAGACCCTTTTCATGCAAAATGTATAAAAATATTTTTCACATTTTTATTTAAAACGTTGTATCCCTTCATATGCCGAACTAGTTTTTTTTGTGGATTTAGCCCAAAAACATGATTTTAGACAATATTCATTGAAAAAAAGATTTTTAAAAAATCACATTTGAAAACCCTTCTAAATTGTATTCTACATCTGTCCTTCTAGTGCTGAACGTAAAAAAATATATTAGACTTTATACCTCATGCAAAATGTATAAAAATATTATTCACGTTTGTTATAAAAAAATTGTATCCCCTTCGCATATGCCGAACTAGTTGCATTGTGGATTTTGCCTAAAACATGATTTTAGAAAATATTCATAGAATTATTATTTTTAATCACATTTTGAAAACCCTTGTATGTTATATTCTTCATAACGTCCTTCTAGTGCTGAACGTTAAAACATATTTTAGACCCTTTTCATGCAAAATGTATAAAAATATTTTTCACGTTTGTTATAAAAAATTGTATCCCTTCCTATGCCGAACTAGTTGCATTATGGATTTTTGCATAAAACATGATTTTAGACAATATTCATTGAATTATTTTTTTAAAATCACATTTGAAAACCCTTGTATGTTATATTCTTCATACGCCCTTTTAGTGCTGAACGTTAAAAACATATTTGTAGACCCTTTTCAGCAAATGTAAAAAATATTTTTCACGTTGTTATAAAACAATTGTATCCCTCACTATTCCGAATTAGTTGTAGAGGATTTTGCCTAAACATGATTCAGTTAGATAATATTCATTGAATTTTTTTTTTTAATCTCATGTTTGAAAACCCTTGTATGTTGAATTTACATATGTCCTTCTAGTGCTGAATGTTAAAAAATTATTTTAGAACCTTTTCATGCAAAATGTATAAAAATATTTTTCACGTTTGTTATAAAAAAATTGTATCCCTTCATATGCCGAACTAGTTGCATTGTGGATTTTGCCTAAAACATGATTTTAGACAATATTCATTGAAAAAAAGCTTTTAAAAAATCACATTTGAAAACCCTTCTAAATTGCATTCCACGCCTGTCCTTCTAGTGCTGAACGTAAAAAAATATTTGACCCTTTTCATGCAAAATGTATAAAATATTTTGCACATTTTTTATTTAAAAAACGTTGTATCCCCTTCATATGCCGAACTAGTTTTTTTGTGGATTTTGCCTAAAACATGATTTTTAGAAAATATTCATTGAAAAAAGCTTTTTTTAAATCACATTTGAAAACCCTTCTAAAATTGTATTCTACGTCTGTCCTTCTAGTGATGAATGTTAAAAAATATGTTAGACCCTTTTCATGCAAAATTTATAAAAAATATTTTCACGTTTTTATAAAAACTTTGTATCCCTTCATATGCCGAACTAGTTTTTTTGTGGATTTTGCCTAAAACATGATTTTAGACAATATTCATTGAAAAAGCTTTTAAAAATCACATTTGAAAACCCTTCCAAAATTGTATTCTACGTCTGTCCTTCTAGTGCTGAACGTAAAAAAAATATTTTTGACCCTTTTCATGCAAAATGTATAAAAAAATTTTTTCACGTTTTTTATTTAAAAAACGTTGTATCCCTTCATATGCCGAACTAGGTTTTTGTGGATTTTGCCTAAAACATGATTTTAGACAATATTCATTGAAAAAAGCTTTTTAAAAAATCACATTTGAAAACCCTTCAAAATTGTATTCTACGTCTGTCCTTCTAGTGCTGAACGAAAAAAAATATTTTTGACCCTTTTCATGCAAAATGTATTAAAAAAAATTTTCACATTTGTTATAAAAACAATTGTATCCCTTCATATGCCGAACTAGTTGCATTGTGGATTTTGCCTAAAACATGATTTTAGACAATATTCATTGAAATTTTTTTAATCAGCATTTGAAACCATTGTATGTTGAATTCACGTATGTCCTTCTAGTGCTGAACGTCAAAAAATATTTTAGAACCTTTTCATGCAAAATGTATAAAAATATTTTTCACATTTGTTATAAAAAAAATTCTGTATCTTCATATGCCGAACTAGTTGCATTGTAGATTTTGACTAAAACATGATTTTTAGAAAATATTCATAGAATTATTATTTTTTTAAATCACATTTGAAAACCCTTGTATGTTGAATTCTACATATGTCCCTTCTAGTGCTGAATGTAAAAATATTTTAGACCCTTTTCATGCAAAATTAAAAAAATATTCTTCACGTTTTTATAAAAACTTTGTATCCTTCATATGCCGAACTTGTTTTTTGTGGATTTTGCCTAAAACATGATTTCTAGACAATATTCATTGAAAAAAGCTTTTAAAAAATCGTATTTGAAAACCCTTCTAAATTGTATTCTACATCTGTCCTTCTAGTGCTGAACGTAAAAAAAATATATTAGACCCTTTTCATGCAAAATGTATAAAAATATTATTCACGTTTGTTATAAAAAAATTGTATCCCTTCATATGCCGAACTAGTTGCATTGTGGATTTTGCCTAAAACATGATTTTAGAAAATATTCATTGAATTATTTTTTTTAAATCACATTTGAAAAACCTTGTATGTTATACTACATATTATCTTCTTGTGCTGAACGTTAAAATATGTTAGACCCTTTTTCATGCCAAATGTATAAAAAATATTTTTCACGTTTTTATAAAAAACTTTGTATCCTTCATATGCCGAACTAGTTGCATTTGTGGATTTGCCTAAAACATGATTTTAGAAACATATTCATTGAATTATTTTTTAAATCACATTTGAAACCTGCTTGTATGATATATTCTACATATGTCCTTCTAGTGCTGAACGTAAAAAATATGTTAGACCCTTTTCATGCAAAATGTATAAAAAATATTATTCAGTTTTGTTATAAAAAAATTGTATCCTTTCATATGCCGAACTAGTTGCATTGTGGATTTTGCCTCAAAACATGATTTTTAGAAAATATTCATAGAATTATTTTTTTTAAATCACATTTGAAAACCCTTATGTTATATTCTTCATAATGTCCTTTTAGTGTCTGAACGTTAAAACATATTTTAGACCCTTTTCATGCAAAATGTATAAAAATATTTCTCACGTTTGTTATAAAAACAATTGTATCCCTTCATATGCCGAACTAGTTGCATTGTGGATTTTGCCTAAAACATGACTTTAGACAATATTCATTTAATTTTTTTAAAATCACATTTGAAAACCCTTCTAAATTGTATTCTACGCCTGTCCTTCTAGTGCTGAACGTAAAAAAAATATTTTAGACCCTTTTCATGCAAAATGTATAAAAAATATTTTTCACATTTTTTATTTAAAAAACGTTGTATTCCTTCATATGCCGAACTAGTTTTTTTGTGGATTTAGCCTAAAACATGATTTTAGACAATATTCATTGAAAAAAGATTTTTAAAAAATCACATTTGAAAACCCTTCTAAATTGTATTCTACATCTGTCCTTCTAGTGCTGAACGTTAAAACATATTTTAGACCCTTTTCATGCAAAATGTATAAAAATATTTTTCACGTTTGTTATAAAACAATTGTATCCCTTCATATGCCGAACTAGGTTTTTGTGGATTTTGCCTAAAACATGATTTTAGACAATATTCATTGAAAAAAGCTTTTTAAAAAATCACATTTGAAAACCCTTCAAAATTGTATTCTACGTCTGTCCTTCTAGTGCTGAACGTAAAAAAAATATTTTTGACCCTTTTCATGCAAAATGTATAAAAAAAAATTTTCACGTTTGTTATAAAAACAATTGTATCCCTTCATATGCCGAACTAGTTGCATTGTGGATTTTGCCTAAAACATGATTTTAGACAATATTCATTGAAATTTTTTTTTAATCACATTTGAAAACCATTGTATGTTGAATTCTACGTATGTCCTTCTAGTGCTGAACGTAAAAATATTTTTTAGAACCTTTTCATGCAAAATGTATAAAATATTTTTCACATTTGTTATAAAAAAATTGTATCTCTTCATATGCCGAACTAGTTGCATTGTGGATTTTGCCTAAAACATGATTTTAGAAAATATTCATAGAATTATTATTTTTAAATCACATTTGAAAACCCTTGTATGTTGAATTCCTACATATGTCCTTCTAGTGCTGAATGTAAAAAAAATATTTTAGACCCTTTTCATGCAAAATTAAAAAAAATATTCTTCACGTTTTTATAAAAAAACTTTGTATCCCTTCATATGCCGAACTTGTTTTTTTGTGGATTTTGCCTAAAACATGATTTTAGACAATATTCATTGAAAAAAGCTTTAAAAAAATCACATTTGAAAACACTTCTAAATTGTATTCGTCTGTCCTTCTAGTGCTGAACTTAAAAAATATATTTTAGACCCTTTTCATGCAAAATGTATAAAAATATTTTTCAAGTTTGTTATAAAAAAATTATATCCCTTCATATGCCGAACTAGTTAAATTGTGGATTTTGCCTAAAATATGATTTTAGAAAATATTCTTTAAATATATTTTTTTAATCACATTTGAAAACCCTTGTATGTTGAATTCTACATATGTCCTTCTTATGATGAACGTAAAAACATATTTTAGACCCTTTTCATGCAAAATTAAAAGAAAATATTTTTCACGTTTTTTATAAAAAAACTTTGTATCCCTTCATATACCGAACTAGTTTTTGTGGATTTTGCCTAAAACATGATTTTAGACAATATTCATTGAAAAAAGCTTTTTAAATCACATTTGAAAACCCTTCTAAATTGTATTCACGCCTGGTCCTTCTAGTGCTGAACGTAAAAAAATATTTTAGACCCTTTTCATGCAAAAATGTATAAAAATGATTTTTCACGTTTTTTATTTAAAAAACGTTGTATCCCTTCATATGCCGAACTAGTTTTTTGTGGATTTTGCCTAAAACATGATTTTAGACAATATTCATTGAAAAAAGCTTTTAAAAAATCACATTTGAAAACCCTTCAAAATTGTATTCTACGTCTGTCCTTCTAGTGCTGAACGTAAAAAAAATATTTTAGACCCTTTTCATGCAAAATGTATAAAAATTTTTCACGTTTTTTATTTAAAAAACGTTGTATCCCTTCATATGCCGAACTAGGTTTTTTGTGGATTTTGCCTAAAACATGATTTTAGAAAATATTCATTGAAAAAATATTTTTTTAAAATCACATTTGAAAACCCTTCTAAATTGTATTCTTCATATGTCCTTCTAGTGCTGAACGTTAAAACATATTTTAGACCCTTTTCATGCAAAATGTATAAAAATATTTTTCACATTTGTTATAAAAACAATTGTATCCCTTCATATGCCGAACTAGTTGCATTGTGGATTTTGCCTAAAACATGATTTTAGACAATATTCATAGAATTTTTTTTTTTAATCACATTTGAAAACCCTTGTATGTTGAATTCTACGTATGTCCTTCTAGTACTGAACGTAAAAAAAATATTTTAGAACCTTTTCATGCAAAATGTATAAAATATTTTTCACGTTTCGTTATAAAAAAATTGTATCCCTTCCTATGCGAACTAGTTGCATTATGGATTTTGCCTAAAACATGATTTTAGACAATATTTATTGAATTTTTTTTTAAATTACATTTGAAAATCCTTCTAAAATTGTATTCACGTCTGTCCTTCTAGTGCTGAACGTAAAAAAAATATTTTAGACCTTTTCATGCAGGAATGTATACAAATATTTTTCACGTTTGTTATAAAAAAAAAATATATATATCCCTTCATATGCCGAACTAGTTGCATTGTGGATTTTACCTAAAACATGATTTTAGACAATATTCATTGATTTTTTTTTTTATCACATTTGAAAAAACCCTTGTATGTTGAAATCTACATATGTCCTTCTAATGCTGAACGTAGGAAAAATATGGTTAGACCCTTTTCATGCAAAGTGTATAAAAATATTTTTCACGTTTGTTATAAAAAATTGTATCCTTCATATGCCGAACTAGTTGCATTGTGGATTTTGCCTAAAACATGATTTTAGAAAATATTCATAGAATTATTTTTTTAAATCACATTTGAAAACCCTTGTATGTTATATTCTTCATACGTCCTTTTTAGTGCTGAACGTTAAAAACATATTTACTAGACCCTTTTCATGCAAAATGTATAAAAATATTTTCACGTTTGTTATAAAAACAATTGTATCCCTTCATATGCCGAACTAGTTGCATTGTGGATTTTGCCTAAAACATGATTTTAGACAATATTCATAGAGAATTTTTTTTTTTTCATCACATTTCGAAAACCCTTCTAAATTGTATTCTACGCCTGTCCTTCTAGTGCTGAACGTAAAAAAATATTTGACCTTTTCATGCAAAATGTATAAAAAATATTTTTCACGTTTGTTATAAAAAATATTGTATCCTTCATATGCCGAACTAGTTGCATTGTGGATTTTGCCTAAAACATGATTTTAGACAATATTCATTGAAAAAAGCTTTAAAAAATCACATTTGAAAACCCTTCTAAATTGTATTCTACGCCTGTCCTAGTGCTGAACGTAAAAAAATATTTTAGACCCTTTTCATGCAAAAATGTATAAAATATTTTCAAATTTTTATTTAAAAACGTTGTATCCCTTCATATGCCGAACTAGTTTTTTTTGTGGATTTAGCCTAAAACATGATTTTAGACAATATTCATTGAAAAAAGATTTTAAAATCACATTTGAAAACCCTTCTAAATTGTATTCTACATCTGTCCTTCTAGTGCTGAACGCAAAAAAAGTATATTAGACCCTTTTCATGCAAAATGTATAAAAAAATATTATTCACGTTTGTTATAAAAAAATTGTATCCCTTCATATGCCGAACTAGTTGCATTGTGGATTTTGCCTAAAACATGATTTTAGAAAATATTCATTGAATTATTATTTTTTAAATCACATTTGAAAACCCCTTGTATGTTATATTCTTCATACGCCCTTCTAGTGCTGAACGTTAAAACATATTTTAGACCCTTTTCATGCAAAATGTATAAAAAATATTTATCACGTTTGTTATAAAAACAATTGTATCCCTTCATATGCGGAACTAGTTGCATTGTGGATTTTGCCTAAAACATGATTTTAGACAATATTCATTTAATTTTTTTTATCACATTTGAAAACCCTTCTAAATTGTATTCTACGCCTGTCCTTCTAGTGCTGAACGATAAAAATATTTTAGACCCTTTTCATGCAAAATGAAAAATATTTTTCACATTTTTTATTTAAAAACGTTGTATCCCTTCATATGCCGAACTATTTTTTGTGGATTTTGCCTAAAACATGATTTTAGAAAATATTCATTGAAAAAAGCTTTTTTTAAATCACATTTGAAAACCCTTCTAAATTGTATTCTACGTCTGTCCTTCTAGTGATGAATGTTAAAAAAATATGTTAGACCCTTTTCATGCAAAATTTATAAAAAATATTTTTCACGTTTTTACAAAAAAAAATTGTATCCCTTCGTATGCCGAACTAGTTTTTTGTGAATTTTGCCTAAAACATGATTTTAGACAATATTCATTGAAAAAATTGCAAAAAATCGCATTTGAAAACCCTTCTAAATTGTATTCTACATCTGTCCTCTAGTGCTGAACGTAAAAAAATATATTAGACCCTTTTCATGCAAAATGTATAAAAAAATATTATTCACGTTTGTTATAAAAAAATTGTATCCCTTCATATGCCGAACTAGTTGCATTGTGGATTTTGCCTAAAACATGATTTTAGAAAATATTCATTGAATTATTTTTTTTTAAATCACATTTGAAAAACCTTGTATGTTATATTCTACATATTATCTTCTTGTGCTGAACGTTAAAAAATATGTTAGACCCTTTTCATGCCAAATGTATAAAATATTTTTCACGTTTTTTATAAAAAAACTTTGTATCCCTTCATATGCCGAACTAGTTGCATTGTGGATTTTGCCTAAAACATGATTTTAGAAAATATTCATTGAATATTTTTTTAAATCACATTTGAAAACCTATGATATATTCTACATATGTCCTTCTAGTGCTGAACGAAAAAATATGTTAGACCCTTTTCATGCAAAATGTATAAAAATATTATTCACGTTTGTTATAAAAAAATTGTATCCCCTTCATATGCCGAACTAGTTGCATTGTGGATTTTTCGCCACAAAACATGATTTTAGAAAATATTCAGAATTATTTTTTTTTAAATCACATTTGAAAACCCTTGTATGTTAGTATTCTTCATACGTCCTTTTAGTGCTGAACGTTAAAACATATTTTAGACCTTACTCATGCAAAATGTATAAAAATATTTTTCACGTTTGTTATAAATAATTGTATCCCTTCATATGCCGAACTAGTTGCATTGTGGATTTTGCCTAAACATGACTTTAGACAATATTCATTTAATTTTTTTAAAATCACATTTGAAACCCCTTCTAAATTGTATTCTACGCCTGTCCTTCGTAGTGCTGAGACGTAAAAAAAAGTATTTTAGACCCCTTTTCATGCAAATGTATAAGATATTTTTCACATTTTTTATTTAAAAACGTTGTATCCCTTCATATGCCGAACTATTCTTTGTGGATTTTGCCTAAAACATGATTTTAGAAAATATTCATTGAAAAAGCTTTTTTTAAATCACATTTGAAAACCCTTCTAAATTGTATTCACGTCTGTCCTTCTAGTGATGAATGTTAAAAAATATGTTAGACCCTTTTCATGCAAAATTTTTATAAAAAAATATTTTTCACGTTTTTTATTAAAAAATTGTATCCCTTCATATGCCGAACTAGTTTTTTTGTGGATTTTGCTTAAAACATGATTTTAGACAATATTCATTGAAAAAAAGCTTTTAAAAAATCACATTTGAAAACCCTTCTAAATTGTATTCTACATCTGTCCTTCTAGTGCTGAACGAAAAAAAATATATTAGACCCTTTTTCATGCAAAATGTATAAAAAATATTATTCACGTTTGTTATAAAAAATTGTATCCCTTCATATGCCGAACTAGTTGCATTGTGGATTTTGCTAAACATGATTTTAGAAAATATTCATAGAATTATTTTTTTTTAAATCACATTTGAAAACCCCTTGTATGTTATATTCTACATATTATCTTCTTGTGCTGAACGTTAAAAAATATGTTAGACCCTTTTCATGCCAAATGTATAAAAATATTTTTTTCTTTTTTTATAAAAAAACTTTGTATCCCTTCATATGCCGAACTAGTTGCATTGTGGATTTTGCCTAAAACATGATTTTAGAAAATATTCATTGAATTATTTTTTTTTAAATCACATTTGAAAAACCTTGTATGATATATTCTACATATGTCCTTCTAGTGCTGAACGTAAAAAAATATGTTAGACCCTTTTCATGCAAAATGTATAAAAAATATTATTCACGTTTGTTATAAAAAATTGTATCCTTCATATGCCGAACTAGTTGCATTGTGGATTTTGCCTAAAACATGATTTTAGAAAATATTCATAGAATTATTTTTTTTAAATCACATTTGAAAACCCTTGTATGTTATATTCTTCATACGTCCTTTTTAGTGCTGAACGTTAAAACATATTTTAGACCCTTTTCATGCAAAATGTATAAAAATATTTTTCACGTTTGTTATAAAAACAATTGTATCCCTTCATATGCCCGAACTAGTTGCATTGTGGATTTTGCCTAAAACATGACTTTAGACAATATTCATTTAATTTTTTAAAATCACATTTGAAACCCTTCTAAATTGTATTCTACGCCTGTCCTTCTAGTGCTGAACGTAAAAAAATATTTTAGACCCTTTTCATGCAAAAATGTATAAAAATATTTTTCACATTTTATTCTAAAAAACGTTGTATCCCTTCATATGCCGAACTATTCTTTGTGGATTTTGCCTAAAACATGATTTTAGAAAATATTCATTGAAAAAAGCTTTTTTAAATCACATTTGAAAACCCTTCTAAAATTGTATTCTACGTCTGTCCTTCTAGTGATGAATGTTAAAATATGTTAGACCCTTTTCATGCAAAATTTATAAAATATTTTTCACGTTTTTTATTAAAAAAATTGTATCCCTTCATATGCCGAACTAGTTTTTTTGTGGATTTTGCCTAAAACATGATTTTAGACAATATTCATTGAAAAAAGCTTTTTAAAAAATCACATTTGAAAACCCTTCTAAATTGTATTCTACGTCTGTCCTTCTAGTGATGAATGTTAAAAAATATGTTAGACCCTTTTCATGCAAAATTTATAAAAAATATTTTTCACGTTTTTATTAAAAAAATTGTATCCCTTCATATGCCGAACTAGTTTTTTGTGGATTTTGCCTAAAACATGATTTTAGACAATATTCATTGAAAAAGCTTTTAAAAAATCACATTTGAAAACCCTTCTAAATTGTATTCTACATCTGTCCTTCTAGTGCTGAACGTAAAAAATATATTTTAGACCCTTTTCATGCAAAATGTATAAAAATATTATTCACGTTTGTTATAAAAAAATTGTATCCCTTCATATGCCGGAACTAGTTGCATTGTGGATTTTGCCTAAAACATGATTTTAGAAAATATTCATAGAATTATTTTTTTTTTAAATCACATTTGAAAACCCTTGTATGTTATATTCTTCATACGTCCTTTTTAGTGCTGAACGTTAAAACATATTTTAGACCCTTTTCATGCAAAATGTCTAAAATATTTTTCACGCTTTGTTATAAAACAATTGTATCCCTTCATATGCCGAACTAGTTGCATTGTGGATTTGCCTAAAACATGATTTTAGACAATATTCATTGAAATTTTTTTCACATTTGAAAACCCTTCTAAATTGTATTCTACGTCTGTCCTTCTAGTGCTGAACGTAAAAAAAATATTTTGGACCCTTTTCATGCAAAATGTATAAAAATATTTTCACGTTTGTTATAAAAAATATTGTATCCCCTTCATATGCCGAACTAGTTGCATTGTGGATTTTGCCTAAAACATGATTTTAGACAATATTCATTGAAGAAAGCTTTTAAAAAAATCACATTTGAAAACCCTTCTAAATTGTATTCTACGCCTGTCAGTGCTGAACGTAAAAAAAATATTTTAGACCCTTTTCATGCAAAATGTATAAAAATATTTTTCACATTTTTTTATTTAAAAAACGTTGTATCCCTTCATATGCCGAACTAGTTTTTTTGTGGATTTAGCCTAAAACATGATTTTGAGACAATATTCAATTGAAAAGATTTTAAAAATCACATTTGAAAACCCTTCTAAATTGGTATTCTACATCTGTCCTTCTAGTGCTGAACGTAAAAAAATATATTAGACCCTTTTCATGCAAAATGTATAAAAAATATTATTCACGTTTGTTATAAAAAAAATTGTATCCTTCATATGCCGAACTAGTTGCATTGTGGATTTTGCCTAAAACATGATTTTAGAAAATATTAATAGAATTATTATTTTTTAAATCACATTTGAAAACCCTTGTATGTTATATTCTTCATACGTCCTTCTAGTGCTGAACGTTAAAACATATTTTAGACCCTTTTCATGCAAAATGTATAAAAAATATTTTTCACGTTTGTTATAAAAAAATTGTATCCCTTCCTATGCGGAACTAGTTGCATTATGGATTTTGCACAAAACATGATTTTAGACAATATTCATTGAATTATTTTTAAAATCACATTTGAAAACCCTTGTATGTTATAATCTTCATAGTCCTTTTAGTGCTGAACGTTAAAACATATTTTAGACCCTTTTCATGCAAAATGTATAAAAATATTTTTCACGCTTTGTTATAAAACAATTGTATCCCTTCATATGCCGAACTAGTTGCATTGAGGATTTTGCCTAAAACATGATTTTAGACAATATTCATTGAATTTTTTTTTTTTTAATCACATTTGAAAACCCTTGTATGTTGAATTCTACATATGTCCTTCTAGTGCTGAATGTTAAAAAAATATTTTAGACCCTTTTCATGCAAAATGTATAAAAATATTTTTCACGTTTGATTATAAAAAAATTGTATCCCTTCATATGCCGAACTAGTTGCATTGTGGATTTTGCCCAAAACATGATTTTAGACAATATTCATTGAAAAGCTTTTAAAGAATCACATTTGAAAACCCTTCTAAATTACTTTCTACGCCTGTCCTTCTAGTGCTGAACGTAAAAAAAATATTTTAGACCCTTTTCATGCAAAATGTATAAAAATATTTTGCACATTTTTTATTTAAAAACTTGTATCCCTTCATATGCCGAACTAGTTTTTTTTGTGGATTTTGCCTAAAACATGATTTTAGAAAATATTCATTGAAAAAGCTTTTTTTTAAACACATTTGAAAACCCTTCTAAATTGTATTCTACGCTGTCCTTCTAGTGATGAATGTTAAAAATATGTTAGACCCTTTTCATGCAAAATTTATAAAAATATTTTTCACGTTTTTTATAAAAAACTTTGTATCCTTCATATGCCGAACTAGTTTTTTGTGGATTTTGCCTAAAACATGATTTTAGACAATATTCATTGAAAAAAGCTTTTTAAAAAATCACATTTGAAAACCCTTCAAAATTGTATTCTACGTCTGTCCTTCTAGTGCTGAACGTAAAAAAAATATTTTTGACCCTTTTCATGCAAAATGTATAAAAAAATTTTTTCACGTTTTTTATTTAAAAAACGTTGTATCCCTTCATATGCCGAACTAGGTTTTTTGTGGATTTTGCCTAAAACATGATTTTAGACAATATTCATTGAAAAAAGCTTTTTAAAAAATCACATTTGAAAACCCTTCAAAATTGTATTCTACGTCTGTCCTTCTAGTGCTGAACGTAAAAAAATATTTTTTGACCCTTTTCATGCAAAATGTATTAAAAATTTTTTCACATTTGTTATATAAAAACAATTGTATCCTTCATATGCCGAACTAGTTGCATTGTGGATTTTGCCAAAAACATGATTTAGACAATATTCATTGAAATTTTTTTAATCACGTTTGAAAACCATTGTATGTTGAATTCTACGTATGTCCTTCTACGGCGAACGTAAAAAAATATTTTAGAACCTTTTCATGCAAAATGTATAAAAATATTTCACATTTGTTATAAAAAAATTGTATCTCTTCATATGCCGAACTAGTTGCATTGTGGATTTTGCCTAAAACATGATTTTAGAAAATATTCATAGAATTATTATTTTTAAATCATATTTGAAAACCCTTGTATGTTGAATTCTACATATGTCCTTCTAGTGCTGAATGTAAAAAATATTTTAGACCCTTTTTCATGCAAAATAAAAAAATATTCTTCACGTTTTTTATAAAAAAACTTTGTATCCCTTCATATGTCGAACTTGTTTTTTGTGGATTTTGCCTAAAACATGATTTTAGACAATATTCATTGAAAAAAGCTTTTAAAAAAATCTTGAAAACCCTTCTAAATTGTATTCTACATCTGTCCTTCTAGTGCTGAACGTAAAAAAAATATATTAGACCCTTTTCATGCAAAATGTATAAAAAATATTATTCACGTTTGTTATAAAAAAATTGTATCCCTTCATATGCCGAACTAGTTGCATTGTGGATTTTGCCTAAAACATGATTTTAGAAAATATTCATTGAATTATTTTTTTTAAATCACATTTGAAAAACCTTGTATGTTATATTCTACATATTTATCTTCTTGTGCTGAACGTTAAAAATATATTAGACCCTTTTCATGCCAAATGTATAAAAATATTTTTCACGTTTTTTATAAAAAACTTTGTATCCCTTCATATGCCAAACTAGTTGCATTGTGGATTTTGCCTAAAACATGATTTTAGAAAATATTCATTGAATTATTTTTTTTAAATCACATTTGAAAAACCTTGTATGATATATTCTACATATGTCCTTCTAGTGCTGAGCGTAAAATATGTTAGACCCTTTTCATGCAAAATGTATAAAAAAATATTATTCACGTTTGTTATAAAAAAATTGTATCCCTTCATATGCCGAACTAGTTGCATTGTGGATTTTGCCTAAAACATGATTTTAGAAAATATTCATAGAATTATTTTTTTTAATCACATTTGAAAACCCTTGTATGTTATATTCTTCATACGTCCTTTAGTGCTGAACGTTAAAACATATTTTAGACCCTTTTCATGCAAAATGTATAAAATATTTTTCACGTTTGTTAAAAAAACAATTGTATCCCCTTCACATGCCGAACAGTTGCATTGTGGATTTTGCCTAAAACATGACTTTAGACAATATTCATTTAATTTTTTTTTTAAAATCACATTTGAAAACCCTTCTAAATTGTATTCTACGCCTGTCCTTCTAGTGCTGAACGTAAAAAAAATATTTTAGACCCTTTTCATGCAAAAGGTGTATAAATATTTTTCACATTTTTTTATTTAAAAAACGTTGTATCCCTTCATATGCCGAACTATTCTTTGTGGATTTTGCCTAAAACATGATTTTAGAAAATATTCATTGAAAAAAGCTTTTTTTTAAATCACATTTGAAAACCCTTCTAAATTGTATTCTACGTCTGTCCTTCTAGTGATGAATGTTAAAAAAATATGTTAGACCCTTTTCATGCAAAATTTATAAAAATATTTTTTCACGTTTTTTATTAAAAAAATTGTATCCCCTTCATATGCCGAACTAGTTTTTGTGGATTCTTGCCTAAAACATGATTTTAGACAATATTCATTGAAAAAAAGCTTTTAAAAATCACATTTGAAAACCCTTCTAAATTGTATTCTACATCTGTCCTTCTAGTGCTGAACGTAAAAAAAAATATATTAGACCCTTTTCATGCAAAATGTATAAAAAATATTATTCACGTTTGTTATAAAAAAAATTGTATCCCTTCATATGCGAACTAGTTGCATTGTGGATTTTGCCTAAAACATGATTTTAGAAAATATTCATAGAATTATTTTTTTTTTAAATCACATTTGAAAACCCTGCATGTTATATTCTTCATAGTCCTTTAGTGCTGAACGTTAAAACATATTTTAGACCCTTTTCATGCAAAATGTATAAAAATATTTTTTTACGTTTGTTATAAAACAATTGTATCCCTTCATATGCCGAACTAGTTGCATTGTGGATTTTGCCTAAAACATGATTTTAGACAATATTCATTGAATTTTTTTTTTCATCACATTTGAAACCCCTTCTAAATTGTATTCTACGTCTGTCCTTCTAGTGCTGAACGTAAAAAAATATTTTGGACCCTTTTCATGCAAAATGTATAAAAAAAATATATTTCACGTTTGTTATAAAAAAAATTGTATCCCTTCATATGCTCGGAACTAGTTGTATTGTGGATTTTGCCTAAAACATGATTTTAGACAATATTCATTGAAAAAAGCTTTTAAAAAACACATTTGAAAACCCTTCTAAATTGTATTCTCGCCTGTCCAGTGCTGAACGAAAAAAAAATATTTTAGACCTTTTCATGCAAAATGTATAAAAATATATTTTCACATTTTTATTTAAAACGTTGTATTCCATATGCCGAACTAGTTTTTTTGGATTTAGCCTAAAACATGATTTTAGACAATATTCATTGAAAAAAGATTTTTAAAAAATCACATTTGAAAACCTTCTAAATTGTATTCTACATCTGTCCTTCTAGTGCTGAACGTTAAAACATATTTTAGACCCTTTTCATGCAAAATGTATAAAAATATTTTTCACGCTTTTTTATAAAAACAATTGTATCCCTTCATATGCGCCGAACTAGTTGCATTGAGGATTTTGCCTAAAACATGATTTTAGACAATATTCATTGAATTTTTTTTTTTATATCACATTTGAAAACCCCTTGTATGTTGAATTCGACATATGTCCTTCTAGTGCTGAATGTTAAAAAATATTTTAGAACCTTTTCATGCAAAATGTATAAAAATATTTTCCACGTTTGTTATAAAAAAAATTGTATCCCTTCATATGCCGAACTAGTTGCATTGTGGATTTTGCCTAAAACATGATTTTAGACAATATTCATTGAAAAAAGCTTTTTAAAAAATCACATTTGAAAACCCTTCAAAATTGTATTCTACGCCTGTCCTTCTAGTGCTGAACGTAAAAAAAAAATATTTTTGACCCTTTTCATGCAAAATGTATAAAAAATTTTTTCACGTTTGTTATAAAAAAAAATTGTATCCCTTCATATGCCGAACTAGTTGCATTGTGGATTTTGCCTAAAACATGATTTTAGAAAATATTCATTGAATTATTTTTAAATCACATTTGAAAAACCTTGTATGTTATATTCTACATATTATCTTCTTGTGCTGAACGTTAAAAAATATGTTAGACCCTTTTCATGCCAAATGTATAAAAAATATTTTTCACGTTTTTTATAAAAAAACTTTGTATCCCTTCATATGCCGAACTAGTTGCATTGTGGATTTGCCTAAAACATGATTTTGAAAATATTCATTGAATTATTTTTTTTTAAATCACATTTGAAAAACCTTGTATGATATATTCTACATATGTCCTTCTAGTGCTGAACGTAAAAAAATATGTTAGACCCTTTTCATGCAAAATGTATAAAAAATATTATTCACGTTTGTTATAAAAAAAATTGTATCCCTTCATATGCCGAACTAGTTGCATTGTGGATTTTGCCTAAAACATGACTTTAGACAATATTCATTTAATTTTTTTTAAAAATCACATTTGAAAACCCTTCTAAATTGTATTCTACGCTTCTGTCCTTCTAGTGCTGAACGAAAAAATATTTTAGACCCTTTTCATGCAAAATGTATAAAAATATTTTTCACATTTTTATTTAAAAAACGTTGTATCCTCTTCATATGCCGAACTATTCTTTGTGGATTTTGCCTAAAACATGATTTTTAGAAAATATTCATTGAAAAAGCTTTTTTAAATCACATTTGAAAACCCTTCTAAATTGTATTCTACGCCTGTCCTTCTAGTGATGAATGTTAAAAATATGTTAGACCCTTTTCATGCAAAATTTATAAAAAATATTTTTCACGTTTTTTATTAAAAAAATTGTATCCCTTCATATGCCGAACTAGTTTTTTTGTGGATTTTGCCTAAAACATGATTTTAGACAATATTCATTGAAAAAGCTTTTTAAAAAAATCACATTTGAAAACCCTTCTAAATTGTATTCGCATCTGTCCTTCTAGTGCTGAACGTAAAAAAATATATTAGACCCTTTTCATGCAAAATGTATAAAAAAATATTATTCACGTTTGTTATAAAAAAAATTGTATCCCTTCATATGCCGAACTAGTTGCATTGTGGATTTTGCCTAAAAACATGATTTTAGAAAATATTCATAGAATTATTTTTTTAAATCACATTTGAAAACCCTTGTATGTTATATTCTTCATACGTCCTTTAGTGCTGAACGTTAAAACATATTTTAGACCCTTTTCATGCAAAATGTATAAAAATATTTTTCACGTTTGTTATAAAAACAATTGTATCCCTTCATATGCCGAACTAGTTGCATTGTGGATTTTGCCTAAAACATGATTTTAGACAATATTCATTGAATTTTTTTTTTCATCACATTTGGAAAACCCTTCTAAATTGTATTCTACGTCTGTCCTTCTAGTGCTGAACGTAAAAAAAATATTTTGGACCCTTTTCATGCAAAATGTATAAAAAAATATTTTCACGTTTGTTATAAAAAATATTGTATCCCTTCATATGCGAACTAGTTGCATTGTGGATTTTGCCTAAAACATGATTTTAGATAATATTCATTGAAAAAAGCTTTTAAAAAAAATCACATTTGAAAACCCTTCTAAATTGTATTCTACGCCTGTCCTAGTGCTGAACGTTAAAAAAATATTTTAGACCCTTTTTCATGCAAAATGTATAAAAATATTTTTCACATTTTTATTTAAAAAAACGTTGTATTCCTTCATATGCCGAACTAGTTTTTTTGTGGATTTAGCCTAAAACATGATTTTAGACAATATTCATTGAAAAAAGATTTTTAAAAAATCACATTTGAAAACCCTTCTAAATTGTATTCTACATCTGTCCTTCTAGTGCTGAACGTTAAAACATATTTTAGACCCTTTTCATGCAAAATGTATAAAAATATTTTTCCACGTTTGTTATAAAACAATTGTATCCCTTCCTATGCCGAACTAGTTGCATTGAGGATTTTGCCTAAAACATGATTTTAGACAATATTCATTGAATTTTTTTTTTTTAATCACATTTGAAAACCCTTGTATGTTGAATTCTACATATGTCCTTCTAGTGCTGAATGTTAAAAAAATATTTTAGAACCTTTTCATGCAAAATGTATAAAAATATTTTTCACGTTTGTTATAAAAAATTGTATCCCTTCATATGCCGAACTAGTTGCATTGTGGATTTTGCCTAAAACATGATTTTAGACAATATTCATTGAAAAAAGCTTTTAAAAAAATCACATTTGAAAACCCTTCTAAATTGTATTCTACGCCTGTCCTAGTGCTGAACGAAAAAAATATTTTAGACCCTTTTCATGCAAAATGTATAAAAATATTTTTCACATTTTTTATTTAAAAAACGTTGTATCCCTTCATATGCCGAACTAGTTTTTGTGGATTTTGCCTAAAACATGATTTTAGACAATATTCATTGAAAAAAAGATTTTTAAAAAATCACATTTGAAAACCCTTCTAAATTGTATTCTACATCTGTCCTTCTAGTGCTGAACGTTAAAAAAATATTTTAGACCCTTTTCATGCAAAATGTATAAAAATATTTTTCACGTTTGTTATAAAAACAATTGTATCCCTTCATATGCCGAACTAGTTGCATTGAGGATTTTGCCTAAAACATGATTTTAGACAATATTCATTGAATTTTTTTTTAATCACATTTGAAAACCCTTGTATGTTGAATTCTACATATGTCCTTCTAGTGCTGAACGTTAAAAAAATATTTTAGAACCTTTTCATGCAAAATGTATAAAAAATATTTTTCACGTTTGTTATAAAAAAATTGTATCCCTTCATATGCCGAACTAGTTGCATTGTGGATTTTGCCTAAAACATGATTTTAGACAATATTCATTGAAAAAAGCTTTTTAAAATCACATTTGAAAACCCTTCAAAATTGTATTCTACGTCTGTCCTTCTAGTGCTGAACGTAAAAAAAATATTTTAGACCCTTTTCATGCAAAATGTATAAAAAAATTTTTTCACGTTTGTTATAAAAAAATTGTATCCCTTCATATGCCGAACTAGTTGCATTGTGGATTTTGCCTAAAACATGATTTTAGAAAATATTCATTGAATTATTTTTTTAAATCACATTTGAAAAACCTTGTATGTTATATTCTACATATTACCTTCTTGTGCTGAACGTTAAAAAAATATGTTAGACCCTTTTCATGCCAAATGTATAAAAAATATTTTTCACGTTTTTTATAAAAAAACTTTGTATCCCTTCATATGCCGAACTAGTTGCATTGTGGATTTTGCCTAAAACATGATTTTAGAAAATATTCATTGAATTATTTTTTTTTAAATCACATTTGAAAAACCTTGTATGATATATTCTACATATGTCCTTCTAGTGCTGAACGTAAAAAAATATGTTAGACCCTTTTTCATGCAAAATGTATAAAAATATTTTTCACGTTTGTTATAAAAACAATTGTATCCCTTCATATGCCGAACTAGTTGCATTGTGGATTTTGCCTAAAACATGACTTTAGACAATATTCATTTAATTTTTTTTAAAATCACATTTGAAAACCCTTCTAAATTGTATTCTACGCCTGTCCTTCTAGTGCTGAACGTAAAAAAAATATTTTAGACCCTTTTCATGCAAAATGTATAAAAAATATTTTTCACATTTTTTATTTAAAAAACGTTGTATCCCTTCATATGCCGAACTATTCTTTGTGGATTTTGCCTAAAACATGATTTTAGAAAATATTCATTGAAAAAAGCTTTTTTTTAAATCACATTTGAAAACCCTTCTAAATTGTATTCTACGTCTGTCCTTCTAGTGCTGAACGTTAAAACATATTTTAGACCCTTTTCATGCAAAATTTATAAAAAATATTTTTCACGTTTTTTATTAAAAAAAATTGTATCCCTTCATATGCCGAACTAGTTTTTTTGTGGATTTTGCCTAAAACATGATTTTAGACAATATTCATTGAAAAAAGCTTTTTAAAAAATCACATTTGAAAACCCTTCTAAATTGTATTCTACATCTGTCCTTCTAGTGCTGAACGTAAAAAAAATATATTAGACCCTTTTCATGCAAAATGTATAAAAAATATTATTCACGTTTGTTATAAAAAAATTGTATCCCTTCATATGCCGAACTAGTTGCATTGTGGATTTTGCCTAAAACATGATTTTAGAAAATATTCATTGAATTATTTTTTTTAAAATCACATTTGAAAACCCTTGTATGTTATATTCTTCATATGTCCTTTTAGTGCTGAACGTTAAAACATATTTTAGACCCTTTTCATGCAAAATGTATAAAAATATTTTTCACGTTTGTTATAAAAACAATTGTATCCCTTCATATGCCGAACTAGTTGCATTGTGGATTTTGCCTAAAACATGATTTTAGACAATATTCATTGAATTTTTTTTTTTCATCACATTTGAAAACCCTTCTAAATTGTATTCTACGTCTGTCCTTCTAGTGCTGAACGTAAAAAAAATATTTTGGACCCTTTTCATGCAAAATGTATAAAAAATATTTTTCACGTTTGTTATAAAAAATATTGTATCCCTTCATATGCCGAACTAGTTGCATTGTGGATTTTGCCTAAAACATGATTTTAGACAATATTCATTGAAAAAGCTTTTAAAAATCACATTTGAAAACCCTTCTAAATTGTATTCTACGCCTGTCCTTCTAGTGCTGAACGTAAAAAAAATATTTTAGACCCTTTTCATGCAAAATGTATAAAAATATTTTTTCACATTTTTTATTTAAAAACGTTGTATTCCCTTCATATGCCGAACTAGTTTTTTGTGGATTTAGCCTAAAACATGATTTTAGACAATATTCATTGAAAAAGATTTTTTTAAAAATCACATTTGAAAACCCTTCTAAATTGTATTCTACATCTGTCCTTCTAGTGCTGAACGTTAAAAATATTTTAGACCCTTTTCATGCAAAATGTATAAAAATATTTTTCACGTTTGTTATAAAAAAAATTGTATCCCTTCATATGCCGAACTAGTTGCATTGTGGATTTTGCCTAAAACATGATTTTAGACAATATTCATTGAATTTTTTTTTTTTTTAATCACATTTGAAAACCCTTGTATGTTGAATTCTACATATGTCCTTCTAGTGCTGAACGTTAAAAAAATATTTTAGACCCTTTTCATGCAAAATGTATAAAAAATATTTTTCACGTTTGTTATAAAAAAATTGTATCCCTTCATATGCCGAACTAGTTGCATTGTGGATTTTGCCTAAAACATGATTTTAGACAATATTCATTTAAAAACTTTTTAAAAAATCACATTTGAAAACCCTTCAAAATTGTATTCTACGTCTGTCCTTCTAGTGCTGAACGTAAAAAAATATTTTAGACCCTTTTCATGCAAAATGTATAAAAAATATTTTTCACGTTTTTTATTTAAAAAACGTTGTATCCCTTCATATGCCGAACTAGTTTTTTTGTGGATTTTGCCTAAAACATGATTTTAGACAATATTCATTGAAAAAAGCTTTTTAAAAAATCACATTTGAAAACCCTTCAAAATTGTATTCTACGTCTGTCCTTCTAGTGCTGAACGTAAAAAAAATATTTTTGACCCTTTTCATGCAAAATGTATTAAAAAAAAATTTCACGTTTGTTATAAAAACAATTGTATCCCTTCATATGCCGAACTAGTTGCATTGTGGATTTTGCCTAAAACATGATTTTAGACAATATTCATTGAAATTTTTTTAATCACATTTGAAAACCTTGTATGTTGAATTCTACGTATGTCCTTCTAGTGCTGAACGTAAAAAAAATATTTTAGAACCTTTTCATGCAAAATGTATAAAAATATTTTTCACATTTGTTATAAAAAAAATTGTATCTCTTCATATGCCGAACTAGTTGCATTGTGGATTTTGCCTAAAACATGATTTTAGAAAATATTCATAGAATTATTATTTTTTTAAATCACATTTGAAAACCCTTGTATGTTGAATTCTACATATGTCCTTCTAGTGCTGAATGTAAAAAAATATTTTAGACCCTTTTCATGCAAAATTAAAAAAAAATATTCTTCACGTTTTTTATAAAAAAACTTTGTATCCCTTCATATGCCGAACTTGTTTTTTTGTGGATTTTGCCTAAAACATGATTTTAGACAATATTCATTGAAAAAAGCTTTAAAAAAAATCACATTTGAAAACACTTCTAAATTGTATTCTACGTCTGTCCTTCTAGTGCTGAACTTAAAAAAATATATTTTAGACCCTTTTCATGCAAAATGTATAAAAATATTTTTCAAGTTTGTTATAAAAAAAATTATATCCCTTCATATGCCGAACTAGTTAAATTGTGGATTTTGCCTAAAATATGATTTTAGAAAATATTCTTTAAATATATATATTTTTTAATCACATTTGAAAACCCTTGTATGTTGAATTCTACATATGTCCTTCTTATGATGAACGTTAAAACATATTTTAGACCCTTTTCATGCAAAATTAAAAGAAAATATTTTTCACGTTTTTTATAAAAAAACTTTGTATCCCTTCATATGCCAAACTAGTTTTTTTGTGGATTTTGCCTAAAACATGATTTTAGACAATATTCATTGAAAAAGCTTTTTTTAAATCACATTTGAAAACCCTTCTAAATTGTATTCTACGCTTGTCCTTCTAGTGCTGAACGTAAAAAAATATTTTAGACCCTTTTCATGCAAAATGTATAAAAATATTTTTCACGTTTTTTATTTAAAAAACGTTGTATCCCTTCATATGCCGAACTAGTTTTTTTGTGGATTTTGCCTAAAACATGATTTTAGACAATATTCATTGAAAAAGCTTTTTAAAAATCACATTTGAAAACCCTTCAAAATTGTATTCTACGTCTGTCCTTCTAGTGCTGAACGTAAAAAAATATTTTAGACCCTTTTCATGCAAAATGTCTAAAAAAATTTTTCACGTTTGTTATAAAAAACGTTGTATCCCTTCATATGCCGAACTAGTTTTGCATTGTGGATTTTGCCTAAAACATGATTTTAGAAAATATTCATTGAAAAATTATTTTTTTTAAAATCACATTTGAAAACCCTTCTAAATTGTATTCTACATATGTCCTTCTAGTGCTGAACGTAAAAACATATTTTAGACCCTTTTCATGCAAAATGTATAAAAATATTTTTCACATTTGTTATAAAAACAATTGTATCCCTTCATATGCCGAACTAGTTGCGATTGTGGATTTTGCCTAAAACATGATTTTAGACAATATTCATAGAAATTTTTTTTTTAATCACATTTGAAAACCCTTGTATGTTGAATTCTACGTATGTCCTTCTAGTGCTGAACGTAAAAAAAATATTTTAGAACCTTTTCATGCAAAATGTATAAAAATATTTTTCACCGTTTGTTATAAAAAAATTGTATCCCTTCCTATGCCGAACTAGTTGCATTATGGATTTTGCCTAAAACATGATTTTAGACAATATTCATTGAATTTTTTTTTAAATTACATTTGAAAATCCCTTCTAAATTGTATTCTACGTCTGTCCTTCTAGTGCTGAACGTAAAAAAATATTTTAGACCCTTTTCATGCAAATGTATACAAATATTTTTCACGTTTGTTATAAAAAATATATATATCCCTTCATATGCCGAACTAGTTGCATTGTGGATTTTGCCTAAAACATGATTTTAGACAATATTCATTGATTTTTTTATTTTTTTATCACATTTGAAAACCCTTGTATGTTGAAATCTACATATGTCCTTCTAATGCTGAACGTAGAAAAAATATGTTAGACCCTTTTCATGCAAAGTGTATAAAAAATATTTTTCACGTTTGTTATAAAAATAATTGTATCCCTTCATATTCAGAACTAGTTGCATTGTGGATTTTGCCTAAAACATGATTTTAGAAAATATTCATTGAATTTTTATTTTTTTAATCACATTTGAAAACCCTTGTATGTTGAATTCTACATATGTCCTTCTAGTGCTGAACGTAAAAAAATATTTTAGACCCTTTTCATGCAAAATTAAAAAAAAATATTCTTCACGTTTTTTATAAAAAAACTTTGTATCCCTTCATATGCCAAACTAGTTTTTTTGTGGATTTTGCCTAAAACATGATTTTAGACAATATTCATTGAAAGCTTTAAAAAAATCACATTTGAAAACACTTCTAAATTGTATTCTACGTCTGTCCTTCTAGTGCTGAACGTTAAAAAATATATTTTAGACCCTTTTCATGCAAAATGTATAAAAATATTTTTCAAGTTTGTTATAAAAAAAATTATATCCCTTCATATGCCGAACTAGTTAAATTGTGGATTTTGCCTAAAACATGATTTTAGAAAATATTCTTTAAATATATATTTTTTTAATCACATTTGAAAACCCTTGTATGTTGAATTCTACATATGTCCTTCTAATGATGAACGTTAAAACATATTTTAGACCCTTTTCATGCAAAAATTAAAAAAAATATTTTTCACGTTTTTTTATAAAAAACTTTGTATCCCTTCATATGCGAAACTAGTTTTTTTGTGGATTTTGCCTAAAACATGATTTTAGACAATATTCATTGAAAAAAGCTTTTTTAAAAATCACATTTGAAAACCCCTTCTAAATTGTATTCTACGCCTGTCCTTCTAGTGCTGAACGTAAAAAAAACATTTAGACCCCTTTTCATGCAAAATGTATAAAAAATATTTTTCACGTTTTTTATTTAAAAAACGTTGTATCCCTTCATATGCCGAACTAGTTTTTTTGTGGATTTTGCCTAAAACATGATTTTAGAAAATATTCATTGAAAAAAGCTTTTTTTTAAATCACATTTGAAAACCCTTGTATGTTATATTCTTCATATGTCCTTCTAGTGCTGAACGTTAAAACATATTTTAGACCCTTTTCATGCAAAATGTATAAAAATATTTTTCACATTTGTTATAAAAACAATTGTATCCCTTCATATGCCGAACTAGTTGCATTGTGGATTTTGCCTAAAACATGATTTTAGACAATATTCATTGAAATTTTTTTTTTTAATCACATTTGAAAACCCTTGTATGTTGAATTCTACATATGTCCTTCTAGTGCTGAACGTTAAAAAATATTTTAGACCATTTTCATGCAAAATGTATAAAAATATTTTTCACGTTTGTTATAAAAAAAATTGTATCCCTTCCTATGCCGAACTAGTTGCATTATGGATTTTGCCTAAAACATGATTTTAGACAATATTCATTGAAAAAAGTTTTTTTTTTAATCACATTTGAAAACCCTTCTAAATTGTATTCTACGCCTGTCCTTCTAGTGCTGAACGTAAAAAAAATATTTTAGACCCTTTTCATGCAAAATGTATAAAAAATATTTTTCACGTTTGTTATAAAAAAAAATGTATCCCTTCATATGCCAAACTAGTTGCATTGTGGATTTTGCCTAAAACATGATTTTAGAAAATATTCATTTATTTTTTATTTTTTTTAAATCACATTTGAAAACCCTTGTATGTTGAAATCTACATATGTCCTTCTAATGCTGAACGTAAAAAAAATATTTTATACACTTTTCATGCAAAATGTATAAAAAATATTTTTCACGTTTGTTATAAAAAAAATTGTATCCCTTCATATGCCGAACTAGTTTTTTTGTGGATTTTGCCTAAAACATGATTTTAGACAATATTCATTGAAAAAAGCTTTTTAAAAAATCACATTTGAAAACCCTTCAAAATTGTATTCTACGTCTGTCCTTCTAGTGCTGAACGTAGAAAAAATATTTTAGACCCTTTTCATGCAAAATGTATAAAAAATATTTTTCACGTTTGTTATAAAAATAATTGTATCCCTTCATATTTAGAACTAGTTGCATTGTGGATTTTGCCTAAAACATGATTTTAGAAAATATTCATTGATTTTTTTTTTAATCACATTTGAAAACCCTTCTAAATTGTATTCTACGTCTGTCCTACTAGTGCTGAACGTAAAAAAAATATTTTAGACCCTTTTCATGCAAAATGTATAAAAATATTTTTCACCTCTGTTATAAAAAAAATTGTATCCCTTCATATGCCGAACTAGTTGCATTGTGGATTTTGCCTAAAACATGATTTTAGAAAATATTCATAGAATTATAATTTTTTAAAATCACATTTGAAAACCCTTGTATGTTGAATTCTACATATGTCCTTCTAGTGCTGAACGTAAAAAAATATTTTAGACCCTTTTCATGCAAAATTAAAAAAAATATTCTTCACGTTTTTTTATAAAAAACTTTGTATCCCTTCATATGCCGAACTAGTTTTTTTGTGGATTTTGCCTAAAACATGATTTTAGACAATATTCATTGAAAAAAGCTTTTAAAAAAATCACATTTGAAAACACTTCTAAATTGTATTCTACGTCTGTCCTTATAGTGCTGAACGTTAAAAAAAATATTTTAGACCCTTTTCATGCAAAATGTATAAAAAATATTTTTCAAGTTTGTTATAAAAAAAATTATATCCCTTCATATGCCGAACTAGTTTTTTTGTGGATTTTGCCTAAAACATGATTTTAGACAATATTCATTGAAAAAAGCTTTTAAAAAAATCACATTTGAAAACCCTTCTAAATTGTATTCTACGTCTGTCCTTCTAGTGCTGAACTTAAAAAAATATATTTTAGACCCTTTTCATGCAAAATGTATAAAAAATATTTTTCAAGTTTGTTATAAAAAAAATTATATCCCTTCATATGCCGAACTAGTTAAATTGTGGATTTTGCCTAAAATATGATTTTAGAAAATATTCTTTAAATATATATTTTTTTTAATCACATTTGAAAACCCTTGTATGTTGAATTCTACATATGTCCTTCTTATGATGAACGTTAAAACATATTTTAGACCCTTTTCATGCAAAATTAAAAGAAAATATTTTTCACGTTTTTTATAAAAAAACTTTGTATCCCTTCATATGCCAAACTAGTTTTTTTGTGGATTTTGCCTAAAACATGATTTTAGACAATATTCATTGAAAAAAGCTTTTTTTTAAATCACATTTGAAAACCCTTCTAAATTGTATTCTACGCCTGTCCTTCTAGTGCTGAACGTAAAAAAAACATTTTAGACCCTTTTCATGCAAAATGTATAAAAAATATTTTTCACGTTTTTTATTTAAAAAACGTTGTATCCCTTCATATGCCGAACTAGTTTTTTTGTGGATTTTGCCTAAAACATGATTTTAGAAAATATTCATTGAAAAAAGCTTTTTTTTAAATCACATTTGAAAACCCTTGTATGTTATATTCTACATATGTCCTTCTAGTGCTGAACGTTAAAACATATTTTAGACCCTTTTCATGCAAAATGTATAAAAATATTTTTTCACATTTGTTATAAAAACAATTGTATCCCTTCATATGCCGAACTAGTTGCATTGTGGATTTTGCCTAAAACATGATTTTAGACAATATTCATTGAAATTTTTTTTTAAATCACATTTGAAAACCCTTGTATATTGTATTCTACATATGTCCTTCTAGTGCTGAACGTTAAAAAAATATTTTAGACCCTTTTCATGCGAAATGTATAAAAATATTTTTCACGTTTGTTATAAAAAAAATTGTATCCCTTCCTATGCCGAACTAGTTGCATTGTGGATTTTGCCTAAAACATGATTTTAGAAAATATTCATTTATTTTTTATTTTTTTTTAATCACATTTGAAAACCCTTGTATGTTGAAATCTACATATGTCCTTCTAATGCTGAACGTAAAAAAAATATTTTATACACTTTTCATGCAAAATGTATAAAAAATATTTTTCACGTTTGTTATAAAAAAATTGTATCCCTTCATATGCCGAACTAGTTTTTTTGTGGATTTTGCCTAAAACATGATTTTAGACAATATTCATTGAAAAAAGCTTTTTAAAAAATCACATTTGAAAACCCTTCAAAATTGTATTCTACGTCTGTCCTTCTAGTGCTGAACGTAGAAAAAATATTTTAGACCCTTTTCATGCAAAATGTATAAAAATATTTTTCACGTTTGTTATAAAAATAATTGTATCCCTTCATATTTAGAACTAGTTGCATTGTGGATTTTGCCTAAAACATGATTTTAGAAAATATTCATTGATTTTTTTTTAATCACATTTGAAAACCCTTCTAAATTGTATTCTACGTCTGTCCTACTAGTGCTGAACGTAAAAAAAATATTTTAGACCCTTTTCATGCAAAATGTAGAAAAAATATTTTTCCACCTCTGTTATAAAAAAATTGTATCCCTTCATATGCCGAACTAGTTGCATTGTGGATTTTGCCTAAAACATGATTTTAGAAAATATTCATAGAATTATAATTTTTTAAAATCACATTTGAAAACCCTTGTATGTTGAATTCTACATATGTCCTTCTAGTGCTGAACGTAAAAAAATATTTTAGACCCTTTTCATGCAAAATTAAAAAAAATATTCTTCACGTTTTTTATAAAAAAACTTTGTATCCCTTCATATGCCGAACTAGTTTTTTTGTGGATTTTGCCTAAAACATGATTTTAGACAATATTCATTGAAAAAAGCTTTTAAAAAAATCACATTTGAAAACACTTCTAAATTGTATTCTACGTCTGTCCTTATAGTGCTGAACGTTAAAAAAAATATTTTAGACCCTTTTCATGCAAAATGTATAAAAAATATTTTTCAAGTTTGTTATAAAAAAAATTATATCCCTTCATATGCCGAACTAGTTAAATTGTGGATTTTGCCTAAAATATGATTTTAGAAAATATTCTTTAAATATATATATTTTTTAATCACATTTGAAAACCCTTGTATGTTGAATTTTACATATGTCCTTCTTATGATGAACGTTAAAACATATTTTAGACCCTTTTCATGCAAAATTAAAAGAAAATATTTTTCACGTTTTTTATAAAAAAAACTTTGTATCCCTTCATATACCGAACTAGTTTTTTTGTGGATTTTGCCTAAAACATGATTTTAGACAATATTCATTGAAAAAAGCTTTTAAAAAAATCACATTTGAAAACCCTTCTAAATTGTATTCTACGTCTGTCCTTCTAGTGCTGAACGTAAAAAAAATATTTTAGACCCTTTTCATGCAAAATGTATAAAAATATTTTTCACGTTTTTTATAAAAAAAACTTTGTATCCCTTCATATGCCGAACTAGTTTTTTTGTGGATTTTGCCTAAAACATGATTTTAGACAATATTCATTGAAAAAAGCTTTTTAAAAAATCACATTTGAAAACCCTTCAAAATTGTATTCTACGTCTGTCCTTCTAGTGCTGAACGTAAAAAAAATATTTTAGACCCTTTTCATATAAAATGTATAAAAAATATTTTTCATGTTTGTTATAAAAAAAATTGTATCCCTTCATATGCCGAACTAGTTGCATTGTGGATTTTGCCTAAAACATGATTTTAGAAAATATTCATATAATTATTTATTTTTTAAATCACATTTGAAAACCCTTGTATGTTATATTCTACTTATGTCCTTCTAGTGCTGAACGTTAAAACATATTTTAGACCCTTTTCATGCAAAATTAAAATAAAAAATATTTTTCACATTTTTTAATTAAAAAACGTTGTATCCCTTCATATGCCGAACTATTTTTTTGTGGATTTTGCCTAAAACATGATTTTAGAAAATATTCATTGAAAAAAGCTTTTTTTTAAATCACATTTGAAAACCCTTCTAAATTGTATTCTACATCTGTCCTTCTAGTGCTGAACGTAAAAAAAATATATTAGACCCTTTTCATGCAAAATGTATAAAAAATATTATTCACGTTTGTTATAAAAAAAATTGTATCCCTTCATATGCCGAACTAGTTGCATTGTGGATTTTGCCTAAAACATGATTTTAGAAAATATTCATTAAATTATTATTTTAAAAATCACATTTGAAAAACCTTGTATGTTATATTCTACATATGTCCTTCTAGTGCTGAACGTTAAAAAATATGTTAGACCCTTTTCATGCCAAATTTATAAAAAATATTTTTCACGTTTTTTATAAAAAAACTTTGTATCCCTTCATATGCCGAACTAGTTGCATTGTGGATTTTGCCTAAAACATGATTTTAGACAATATTCATTGAAAAAAGCTTTAAAAAAAATCACATTTGAAAACCCTTCTAAATTGTATTCTACGCCTGTCCTTCTAGTGCTGAACGTAAAAAAATATATTTTAGACCCTTTTCATGCAAAATGTATAAAAATATTTTTCACGTTTGTTATAAAAAAATTATATCCCTTCATATGCCGAACTAGTTAAATTGTGGATTTTGCCTAAAACATGATTTTAGAAAATATTCTTTAAATATATATATTTTTTAATCACATTTGAAAACCCTTGTATGTTGAATTCTACATATGTCCTTCTTATGCTGAACGTTAAAAAATATTTTAGACCCTTTTCATGCAAAATGTAAAAAAATATTTTTCACGTTTTTTTATAAAAAAATTTGTATCCCTTCATATGCCGAACTAGTTTTTTTGTGGATTTTGCCTAAAACATGATTTTAGAAAATATTCATTGAAAAAGCTTTTTTTAAATCACATTTGAAAACCCTTGTATGTTGTATTCTTCATATGTCCTTCTAGTGCTGAACGTTAAAAACATATTTTAGACCCTTTTCATGCAAAATGTATAAAAATATTTTTCACATTTGTTATAAAAACAATTGTATCCCTTCATATGCCGAACTAGTTGCATTGTGGATTTTGCCTAAAACATGATTTTAGACAATATTCATTGAATTTTTTTTTTTAATCACATTTGAAAACCCTTGTATGTTGAATTCTACATATGTCCTTCTAGTGCTGAACGTTAAAAAAATATTTTAGAACATTTTCATGCGAAATGTATAAAAATATTTTTCACGTTTGTTATAAAAAAAATTGTATCCCTTCCTATGCCGAACTAGTTGCATTATGGATTTTGCCTAAAACATGATTTTAGACAATATTCATTGAAAAAAGTTTTTTTTAAAATCACATTTGAAAACCCTTCTAAATTGTATTCTACGCCTGTCCTTCTAGTGCTGAACGTTAAAAAAATATTTTAGACCCTTTTCATGCGAAATGTATAAAAATATTTTTCACGTTTGTTATAAAAAAAATTGTATCCCCTTCATATGCCGAACTAGTTGCATTGTGGATTTTGCCTAAAACATGATTTTAGACAATATTCATTGAAAAAAGTTTTTTTTAAATCACATTTGAAAACCCTTCTAAATTGTATTCTACGCCTGTCCTTCTAGTGCTGAACGTAAAAAAAATATTTTAGACCCTTTTCATGCAAAATGTATAAAAATATTTTTCACATTTGTTATAAAAACAATTGTATCCCTTCATATGCCGAACTAGTTGCATTGTGGATTTTGCCTAAAACATGATTTTAGACAATATTCATTGAAATTTTTTTTTTTAATCACATTTGAAAACCCTTGTATGTTGAATTCTACATATGTCCTTCTAGTGCTGAACGTTAAAAAAAATATTTTAGACCATTTTCATGCAAATGTATAAAAAATATTTTTCACGTTTGTTATAAAAAAATTGTATCCCTTCCTATGCCGAACTAGTTGCATTATGGATTTTGCCTAAAACATGATTTTAGACAATATTCATTGAAAAAAGTTTTTTTTAAAATCACATTTGAAAACCCTTCTAAATTGTATTCTACGCCTGTCCTTCTAGTGCTGAACGTAAAAAAATATTTTAGACCCTTTTCATGCAAAATGTATAAAAAATATTTTTCACGTTTGTTATAAAAAAAAATGTATCCCTTCATATGCCAAACTAGTTGCATTGTGGATTTTGCCTAAAACATGATTTTAGAAAATATTCATTGATTTTTTATTTTTTTTTAATCACATTTGAAAACCCTTCTAAATTGTATTCTACGTCTGTCCTACTAGTGCTGAACGTAAAAAAAATATTTTAGACCCTTTTCATGCAAAATGTAGAAAAAATATTTTTCACCTCTGATATAAAAAAAAATTTATCCCTTCATATGCCGAACTAGTTGCATTGTGGATTTTGCCTAAAACATGATTTTAGAAAATATTCATTTATTTTTTATTTTTTTTAATCACATTTGAAAACCCTTGTATGTTGAAATCTACATATGTCCTTCTAATGCTGAACGTAAAAAAAATATTTTATACACTTTTCATGCAAAATGTATAAAAAATATTTTTCACGTTTGTTATAAAAATAATTGTATCCCTTCATATTTAGAACTAGTTGCATTGTGGATTTTGCCTAAAACATGATTTTAGAAAATATTCATTGATTTTTTTTTAATCACATTTGAAAACCCTTCTAAATTGTATTCTACGTCTGTCCTACTAGTGCTGAACGTAAAAAAAATATTTTAGACCCTTTTCATGCAAAATGTAGAAAAAATATTTTTCACCTCTGTTATAAAAAAAATTGTATCCCTTCATATGCCGAACTAGTTGCATTGTGGATTTTGCCTAAAACATGATTTTAGAAAATATTCATAGAATTATAATTTTTTAAAATCACATTTGAAAACCCTTGTATGTTGAATTCTACATATGTCCTTCTAGTGCTGAACGTAAAAAAATATTTTAGACCCTTTTCATGCAAAATTTAAAAAAATATTTTTCACGTTTTTTTATAAAAAAACTTTGTATCCCTTCATATGCCGAACTAGTTTTTTTGTGGATTTTGCCTAAAACATGATTTTAGACAATATTCATTGAAAAAAGCTTTTAAAAAAATCACATTTGAAAACACTTCTAAATTGTATTCTACGTCTGTCCTTCTAGTGCTGAACGTTAAAAAAAATATTTTAGACCCTTTTCATGCAAAATGTATAAAAAATATTTTTCAAGTTTGTTATAAAAAAAATTATATCCCTTCATATGCCGAACTAGTTAAATTGTGGATTTTGCCTAAAACATGATTTTAGAAAATATTCATTTAAATATATATATTTTTTAATCACATTTGAAAACCCTTGTATGTTGAATTTTACATATGTCCTTCTTATGATGAACGTTAAAACATATTTTAGACCCTTTTCATGCAAAATTAAAAGAAAATATTTTTCACGTTTTTTATAAAAAAAACTTTGTATCCCTTCATATCCCGAACTAGTTTTTTTGTGGATTTTGCCTAAAACATGATTTTAGACAATATTCATTGAAAAAAGCTTTTAAAAAAATCACATTTGAAAACCCTTCTAAATTGTATTCTACGTCTGTCCTTCTAGTGCTGAACGTAAAAAAAATATTTTAGACCCTTTTCATGCAAAATGTATAAAAAATATTTTTCACGTTTTTTATAAAAAAAACTTTGTATCCCTTCATATGCCGAACTAGTTTTTTTTGTGGATTTTGCCTAAAACATGATTTTAGACAATATTCATTGAAAAAAGCTTTTTAAAAAATCACATTTGAAAACCCTTCAAAATTGTATTCTACGTCTGTCCTTCTAGTGCTGAACGTAAAAAAAATATTTTAGACCCTTTTCATATAAAATGTATAAAAATATTTTTCATGTTTGTTATAAAAAAATTGTATCCCTTCATATGCCGAACTAGTTGCATTGTGGATTTTGCCTAAAACATGATTTTAGAAAATATTCATATAATTATTTATTTTTTAAATCACATTTGAAAACCCTTGTATGTTATATTCTACTTATGTCCTTCTAGTGCTGAACGTTAAAAAATATTTTAGACCCTTTTCATGCAAAATTAAAATAAAAAATATTTTTCACATTTTTTATTTAAAAAACGTTGTATCCCTTCATATGCCGAACTATTTTTTGTGGATTTTGCCTAAAACATGATTTTAGAAAATATTCATTGAAAAAAGCTTTTTTTTAAATCACATTTGAAAACCCTTCTAAATTGTATTCTACATCTGTCCTTCTAGTGCTGAACGTAAAAAAAATATATTAGACCCTTTTCATGCAAAATGTATAAAAATATTTTTCACGTTTGTTATAAAAAAAATTGTATCCCTTCATATGCCGAACTAGTTGCATTGTGGATTTTGCCTAAAACATGATTTTAGAAAATATTCATTAAATTATTATTTTAAAAATCACATTTGAAAAACCTTGTATGTTATATTCTACATATGTCCTTCTAGTGCTGAACGTTAAAAAAATATTTTAGACCCTTTTCATGCAAAATGTATAAAAATATTTTTCACGTTTTTTATAAAAAAAAATTGTATCCCTTCATATGCCGAACTAGTTTTATTATGGATTTTGCCTAAAACATGATTTTAGACAATATTCATTGAATATTTTTTATTTTTAAATCACATTTGAAAATCCTTCTAAATTGTATTCTACGTCTGTCCTTCTAGTGCTGAACGTAAAAAAATATTTTAGACCCTTTTCATGCAGAATGTATAAAAATATTTTTCACGTTTGTTATAAAAAAAATTTATATCCCTTCATATGCCGAACTAGTTGCATTGTGGATTTTGCCTAAAACATGATTTTAGAAATATTCATTGATTTTTTATTTTTTTTATCACATTTGAAAACCCTTCTATGTTGTATTCTACGTCTGTCCTTCTAGTGCTGAACGTTAAAAAAATATTTTAGACCCTTTTCATGCAAAATGTATACAAATATTTTTCACCTTTGTTATAAAAAAAATTGTATCCCTTCATATTCAGAACTAGTTGCATTGTAGATTTTGCCTAAAACATGATTTTAGAAAATATTCATTGAATTTTTATTTTTTTAATCACATTTGAAAACCCTTGTATGTTGAATTCTACATATGTCCTTCTAGTGCTGAACGTAAAAAAATATTTTAGACCCTTTTCATGCAAAATTAAAAAAAATATTCTTCACGTTTTTTATAAAAAAACTTTGTATCCCTTCATATGCCGAACTAGTTTTTGTGGATTTTGCCTAAAACATGATTTTAGACAATATTCATTGAAAAAAGCTTTTAAAAAAATCACATTTGAAAACACTTCTAAATTGTATTCTACGTCTGTCCTTATAGTGCTGAACGTTAAAAAAAATATTTTAGACCCTTTTCATGCAAAATGTATAAAAAATATTTTTCAAGTTTGTTATAAAAAAAATTATATCCCTTCATATGCCGAACTAGTTAAATTGTGGATTTTGCCTAAAATATGATTTTAGAAAATATTCTTTAAATATATATATTTTTTAATCACATTTGAAAACCCTTGTATGTTGAATTTTACATATGTCCTTCTTATGATGAACGTTAAAAACATATTTTAGACCCTTTTCATGCAAAATTAAAAGAAAAATATTTTTCACGTTTTTTTATAAAAAAACTTTGTATCCCTTCATATACCGAACTAGTTTTTTGTGGATTTTGCCTAAAACATGATTTTAGACAATATTCATTGAAAAAAGCTTTTAAAAAATCACATTTGAAAACCCTTCTAAATTGTATTCTACGTCTGTCCTTCTAGTGCTGAACGTAAAAAAATATTTTAGACCCTTTTCATGCAAAATGTATAAAAATATTTTTCACGCTTTTTATAAAAAAACTTTGTATCCCTTCATATGCCGAACTAGTTTTTTTGTGGATTTTGCCTAAAACATGATTTTAGAAAATATTCATTGAAAAAGCTTTTTAAAAAATCACATTTGAAAACCCTTCAAAATTGTATTCTACGTCTGTCCTTCTAGTGCTGAACGTAAAAAAAATATTTTAGACCCTTTTCATATAAAATGTATAAAAAATATTTTTCATGTTTGTTATAAAAAAAATTGTATCCCTTCATATGCCGAACTAGTTGCATTGTGGATTTTGCCTAAAACATGATTTTAGAAAATATTCATATAATTATTTATTTTTTAAATCACATTTGAAAACCCTTGTATGTTATATTCTACTTATGTCCTTCTAGTGCTGAACGTTAAAACATATTTTAGACCCTTTTCATGCAAAATTAAAATAAAAAATATTTTTCACATTTTTTATTTAAAAAACGTTGTATCCCTTCATATGCCGAACTATTTTTTGTGGATTTTGCCTAAAACATGATTTTAGAAAATATTCATTGAAAAAAGCTTTTTTTTAAATCACATTTGAAAACCCTTCTAAATTGTATTCTACATCTGTCCTTCTAGTGCTGAACGTAAAAAAAATATATTAGACCCTTTTCATGCAAAATGTATAAAAATATTATTCACGTTTGTTATAAAAAAATTGTATCCCTTCATATGCCGAACTAGTTGCATTGTGGATTTTGCCTAAAACATGATTTTAGACAATATTCATTGAAAAAAGCTTTTAAAAAATCACATTTGAAAACCCTTCTAAATTGTATTCTACGCCTGTCCTTCTAGTGCTGAACGTAAAAAAATATTTTAGACCCTTTTCATGCAAAATGTATAAAAATATTTTTCACGTTTGTTATAAAAAAATGTATCCCTTCATATGCTGAACTAGTTGCATTGTGGATTTTGCCTAAAACATGATTTTAGAAAATATTCATTTATTTTTTATTTTTTTTTTAATCACATTTGAAAACCCTTGTATGTTGAAATCTACATATGTCCTTCTAATGCTGAACGTAAAAAAAATATTTTATACACTTTTCATGCAAAATGTATAAAAATATTTTTCACGTTTGTTATAAAAAAATTGTATCCCTTCATATGCCGAACTAGTTTTTTTGTGGATTTTGCCTAAAACATGATTTTAGACAATATTCATTGAAAAAAGCTTTTTAAAAAATCACATTTGAAAACCCTTCAAAATTTGTATTCTACGTCTGTCCTTCTAGTGCTGAACGTAGAAAAAATATTTTAGACCCTTTTCATGCAAAATGTATAAAAAATATTTTTCACGTTTGTTATAAAAATAATTGTATCCCTTCATATTTAGAACTAGTTGCATTGCGGATTTTGCCTAAAACATGATTTTAGAAAATATTCATTGATTTTTTTTTTTAATCACATTTGAAAACCCTTGTAAATTGTATTCTACATCTGTCCTACTAGTGCTGAACGTTAAAAAAATATTTTAGACCCTTTTCATGCAAAATGTAGAAAAATATTTTTCACCTCTGTTATAAAAAAATGGTATCCCTTCATATGCCGAACTAGTTGCATTGTGGATTTTGCCTAAAACATGATTTTAGAAAATATTCATTGAATTATAATTTTTTAAAATCACATTTGAAAACCCTTGTATGTTGAATTCTACATATGTCCTTCTAGTGCTGAACGTAAAAAAATATTTTAGACCCTTTTCATGCAAAATGTAAAAAAATATTCTTCACGTTTTTTATAAAAAAACTTTGTATCCCTTCATATGCCGAACTAGTTTTTTGTGGATTTTGCCTAAAACATGATTTTAGACAATATTCATTGAAAAAAGCTTTTAAAAAAATCACATTTGAAAACCCTTCTAAATTGTATTCTACGCCTGTCCTTATAGTGTTGAACGTTAAAAAAATATTTTAGACCCTTTTCATGCAAAATGTATAAAAATATTTTTCAAGTTTGTTATAAAAAAAATTATATCCCTTCATATGCCGAACTAGTTAAATTGTGGATTTTGCCTAAAACATGATTTTAGAAAATATTCTTTAAATATATATATTTTTTAATCACATTTGAAAACCCTTGTATGTTGAATTTTACGTATGTCCTTCTTATGATGAACGTTAAAACATATTTTAGACCCTTTTCATGCAAAAATTATAAGAAAATATTTTTCACGTTTTTATAAAAAAACTTTGTATCCCTTCATATACCGAACTAGTTTTATTGTGGATTTTGCCTAAAACATGATTTTAGACAATATTCATTGAAAAAGCTTTTAAAAAATCACATTTGAAAACCCTTCTAAATTGTATTCTACGTCTGTCCTTCTAGTGCTGAACGTAAAAAAATATTTTAGACCCTTTTCATGCAAAATGTATAAAAATATTTTTCACGCTTTTTTATAAAAAAAACTTTGTATCCCTTCATATGCCGAACTAGTTTTTGTGGATTTTGCCTAAAACATGATTTTAGACAATATTCATTGAAAAAGCTTTTTAAAAAAATCACATTTGAAAACCCTTCAAAATTGTATTCTACGTCTGTCCTTCTAGTGCTGAACGTAAAAAAATATTTTAGACCCTTTTCATGCAAAATGTATAAAAATATTTTTCACGTTTGTTATAAAAAAAAATTGTATCCCTTCATATGCCGAACTAGTTGCATTGTGGATTTTGCCTAAAACATGATTTTAGAAAATATTCATATAATTATTTATTTTTTAAATCACATTTGAAAACCCTTGTATGTTATATTCTACTTATGTCCTTCTAGTGCTGAACGTTAAAACATATTTTAGACCCTTTTCATGCAAAATTAAAATAAAAAATATTTTTCACATTTTTTATTTAAAAAACGTTGTATCCCTTCATATGCCGAACTATTTTTTGTGGATTTTGCCTAAAACATGATTTTAGAAAATATTCATTGAAAAAAGTTTTTTAAATCACATTTGAAAACCCTTCTAAATTGTATTCTACATCTGTCCTTCTAGTGCTGAACGTTAAAAAAATATATTAGACCCTTTTCATGCAAAATGTATAAAAAATATTATTCACGTTTGTTATAAAAAAATTGTATCCCTTCATATGCCGAACTAGTTGCATTGTGGATTTTGCCTAAAACATGATTTTAGAAAATATTCATTGAATTATTATTTTTAAAATCACATTTGAAAAACCTTGTATGTTGTATTCTACATATGTCCTTCTAGTGCTGAACGTTAAAAAAATATGTTAGACCCTTTTTCATGCAAAATTTATAAAAATATTTTTCACGTTTGTTATAAAAAACGTTGTATCCCTTCATATGCCGAACTAGTTGCATTGTGGATTTTGCCTAAAACATGATTTTAGAAAATATTCATTGAATTATTTTTTTAAATCACATTTGAAAAACCCTTGTATGTTGTATTCTACATATGTCCTTCTAGTGCTGAACGTTAAAAAATATGTTAGACCCTTTTCATGCAAAATGTATAAAAATATTTTTCACGTTTTTTATAAAAAAACTTTGTATCCCTTCATATGCCGAACTAGTTTTTTGTGGATTTTGCCTAAAACATGATTTTAGACAATATTCATTGAAAAAAGCTTTTAAAAATCACATTTGAAAACCCTTCTAAATTGTATTCTACGTCTGTCCTTCTAGTGCTGAACGTAAAAAAAATATATTTAGACCCTTTTCATGCAAAATGTATAAAAATATTTTTCACGTTTGTTATAAAAAAACTTTGTATCCCTTCATATGCCGAACTAGTTGCATTGTGGATTTTGCCTAAAACATGATTTTAGACAATATTCATTGAATTAGCTTTTTAAAAAATCACATTTGAAAACCCTTCTATATTGTATTCTACGCCTGTCCTTCTAGTGCTGAACGTAAAAAAATATTTTAGACCCTTTTCATGCAAAATGTATAAAAATATTTTTCACGTTTGTTATAAAAAAAATTGTATCCCTTCATATGCCGAACTAGTTGCATTGTGGATTTTGCCTAAAACATGATTTTAGAAAATATTCATTGAAATTTATTTTTTAAATCACATTTGAAAACCCTTGTATGTTGATTCTACTTATGTCCTTCTAGTGCTGAACGTTAAAAAAATATTTTAGACCCTTTTCATGCAAAATTATAAAAATATTTTTCACGTTTGTTATAAAAAAACATTGTATCCCTTCATATGCCGAACTATTGCATTTGTGGATTTTGCCTAAAACATGATTTTAGAAATATTCATTGAAAAAGCTTTTTTAAAATCACATTTGAAAAACCCTTCTAAATTGTATTCTACATCTGTCCTTCTAGTGCTGAACGTAAAAAAAATATATTAGACCCTTTTCATGCAAAATGTATAAAAAATATTTTCACGTTTGTTATAAAAAAATTGTATCCCTTCATATGCAGAACTAGTTGCATTGTGGATTTTGCCTAAAACATGATTTTAGAAAATATTCATTGAATTATTATTTTAAAAATCACATTTGAAAAACCCTTGTATGTTGTATTCTACATCTGTCCTTCTAGTGCTGAACGTTAAAAAAATATTTTAGACCCTTTTCATGCAAAATTTATAAAAATATTTTTCACGTTTGTTATAAAAAAAATTTGTATCCCTTCATATGCCGAACTAGTTGCATTGTGGATTTTGGCCTAAAACATGATTTTAGACAATATTCATTGAAAAAAGCTTTTAAAAAATCACATTTGAAAACCCTTCTAAATTGTATTCTACGCCTGTCCTTCTAGTGCTGAACGTAAAAAAATATTTTAGACCCTTTTCATGCAAAATGTATAAAAATATTTTTCACGTTTGTTATAAAAAAAATTGTATCCCTTCATATGCCGAACTAGTTGCATTGTGGATTTTGCCTAAAACATGATTTTAGAAAATATTCATTGAAATTTTTTATTTTTTTTAAATCACATTTGAAAACCCTTGTATGTTGAAATCTACACATGTCCTTCTAGTGCTGAACGTAAAAAAATATTTTAGACCCTTTTCATGCAAAATGTATAAAAAATATTTTTCACGTTTGTTATAAAAAAATTGTATCCCTTCATATGCCGAACTAGTTTTTTTGTGGATTTTGCCTAAAACATGATTTTAGAAAATATTCATTGAAAAAAGATTTTTAAAAAATCACATTTGAAAACCCTTCAAAATTGTATTCTACGTCTGTCCTTCTAGTGCTGAACGTAAAAAAAATATTTTAGACCCTTTTCATGCAAAATGTATAAAAATATTTTTCACGTTTGTTATAAAAACAATTGTATCCCTTCATATTCAGAACTAGTTGCATTGTGGATTTTGCCTAAAACATGATTTTAGAAAATATTCATTGATTTTTTTTTATCACATTTGAAAAC